>NC_090895.1:23314879-23324879 GCF_036669925.1 Montipora capricornis | reverse complement strand
ATTATTATTATTATTATTATTGTTGTTATTATTGTTATTATTATTACTATTATTATTTGTTTATTTATTTATTTATTATTATTTTTTTTAAACAAGGGGACATCCAATGGAATTTCAACCCTCCAGCGGCTTCAACTATGGGAGGAGTTTGGAACGTGTTTTTCCGTCTGTACGTTAGGTTCTCATACGCTTGATTAAGGAGCAACCATTTTCAGGAGAGGGCTTTCGAACCCTCATGGCCGAGTTAGAAAATATCTTGAATGGTCCTCCTCTTACTTCAAGCACTGATAATCCAACAGATTTTGAGGCTTTGACTAAGGACGACTTGTATTGTAGACGCCAATGGAGACAGGTCCAATATTTAGCAAGCGTATTTTGGAAAAGATGGCTTCTGAATTACCTGCCTACCCTTCAGAAGCGTCAAAACTGGATTGAACCCTTGCGCAATTTTGCCATTGGAGACTTGGTGTTGGTCAAGGATGAGGAAGGAAGAGATGATTTAGTTGTTCTCTCTACAATTTTTTTTTCTTTTTAATGGTACTTTATTTTATATCAGTTTTATCCCATTTTAGTCTTAATGTTCTTTAGGTATTTTGTATCTAGTTTTACTTTAAGTAGTCTTTTCTCGCTCAAACTAGCATCAGTGTGCTATATATTGTCAGTGAGTTTAAATAAAGATTCTATTCTATATTCTATATTCTATTATTCTTTAATTACTTAACTTCGTAATAGCCTCAAGATATAAAAGTAAACTCTGTAGACATAGTTTTATTCCCCTCAGAGTTCTGTATGCGTCGTTTCTATGTGCTGTGACCGTTTACCTTCTGTGAACTTTATTTTTTATTCGCCACAGTTATGTAAGTATATTGGTCTTGCTCGTTTGTACATTTTCATTGCTATTAGGTCGCGTGTACTGCATTTCACTCACAACTTTGTTATTTCTGTTTCTTTTCAGATTAATCGCACAAACTTACGTACCGGTACTTATTTAAGTCATTTAATGCGGAATAAAGTACTTTACAGTGGTGAATTCAACATGTGGCGGAAGATTGTTGTTCTTGTTTTTGGGGTGGTCTTTTACACTTGACTAAATATTCTTTGCTATTTTGATCAATGTTTTTCTACCAAAGATTGAACAACTGTAATTGTATGACTCTTCTAACTTAAACGAAAGACTTTAGCGAATTTTGGCTTAAAGAACTGACGCTAAAATATATTTGCTGAGTGCACTCTTTTCGAGCAAACATTACGCTTTTGGGTAAGCTTGTGAATATCGTCTTTACTCAAGGATCCATAAAGAAGTGCTTCAAATCTCAAGAAGTGTTACTTTAAATCAGGAATATGTCATTGATACACTCACACTTTGGCCCACTGACTAACTTTGAGCTAAGATAAATGACTGATCCTTTCCTTGGTAAATCTCAACCAAGAGGAAGAAGGAAAATCATATGATAATTCTGGCTTTCATTGTCTTGAAGCATCGTGAAATAAGCTAGTCTTCAATATGTACTGAACAACGTGATTGCATTTCTGTCTATTATCTTTACGTTCTTACCTGCCTTTAGAAGAAAGATTAGAGTGAAAAGGACTTGGCTGTCAATAAAGATGCCGTGTTTCCTCATGGTCCCAAGCTATTTTCCAACTAAGCACTTAAGAGTGTTGCCATTCAGATATTTAAGTTAAATATGACTTTGAAAGAGGTCAAGCAGTGAGATATTTCAGTCCTGCAGTGAGATCTGTGTAACGCCAGACGATTTTCCGCGCCAATAGGGGCCGCTTCATAGATGAATGGGTTCATTCCTTCTTAAAGAGGGTTTTTTTTTTCCCTTTCATCAAGTTTGCTTTGGACGTATTTGTACCGGAAGGTTCTTTCATTATTCATCTCCTCCGCTGTGATGTCCGGGTTTCTTCCTGGACCCTTCATTATTCTATTGGTGAACGTGAAGACACGAGCCAGTTACTCTAATTAGTTTGTTGACGCTGCTTGATCCATCGAGCTGGACAACGTTGGAGAGGCACGGAGAAGCTTGAACGATCACAGCACGTGCGCTTGAACATTCCATTCCAGTGCGTTGTCTTCCCACGTTTCTTTAACGGCCTCACCTCGAAGGGCGATGTCGTCTTTTGCAGTGCTAGTGGCTAGTAAGCAAGGCCACTGATACTCTATTTCCGTCAAAAAGGATGGCCCCTTCCACCACAAATTTCAGACGTCGTGGCCCCTCGTGATGGACAGCGAAATCGAACAACGGATGAAAGTTGCAAATTAAAGCCAAAAAGTCGAAACCGCTTCCCACGCCACAACTGCTTTCAGCGGAGTTGCGCTACATCGTTGTCTTCTGCTGCACTTCCAGCCGCTCTCTCTGGCGTTGGAATTGTTGCCGGTGCCTCACTCGCTGGCGTTGCAGGCTTTTGTGGTCTTGCTGGCCTTGCTTCAACTGCCGTGAGCAAAAAAAAAAAAAAAAAAAAAAAATGGAAAGAAATTGGTCAAACACGAAAAAATTTTGGTTTTTGCCAAACGTAATTGGGTAAATACTCTTGTGTCAAAAGCTCTTGTTGACAACAATGTCACAGACCAAGAATTAGTCTTGTGCTTTGCAAAAAAAAAGATTCTGTTTACACGGCAGATGCAAAAAAGAGGCATATAATGTTTCACAAATTGACATTGAAGTGCTTAAAGAGAAAAATTGAAAAGAAAAAAAAAGAGAGAAAAGTTTAAGACAAGTTAATTTTGCGATTGAAAGGTCCGCATTGACAGGACTTGAAAACGGCTGATTGATCGAGAGGTCATGACGAAAAACTTGCCCCTCTCATCAAATGCGCATGCGTGCAGTTCAGAATTCATTATTATGAATGGCGTACAAGGTTGCGGTTGTGTTTCTACGGAATGCATAAACATTTACGAGAAATTCTTCCATACCGGTACATGCGCCTGAGTCAAAATTTATCATGTTGCTGATCCTGATGGTTAGAACACAGTTTTGGGCTATTTAAGGAACAGATGAATATAAGGGCAACACATATTCTGTCTAAACAGCCAAGAAGATTCAATATTGACAATAACATTCACATAGTTGCGATTGTTGGTCGTGACCTTTTAATATTTGAGTGGTTTTTAGAAAAGCCAGTTGTCTTGAAGACCACAGAAGTCTTTTCCATAATAAAGGAATGGATTGGTCGCATTTGCCTTTGGCGGTGCTTCAAGCTGCACAATGGTTTATAAACGAGTTCATGCTCTTGAGTGCATCATGGGTAATCAGGGCAAGATGGAGAGAAATTCAAAGGTTTTGTGGAAGTTCAAAACGATGAAAAGTATTCATGATATTTTTATTTTTATTTTTTTATCTCCAAAACAGAAGATATGCGCTCAGAGGTGCGGTAGAATAAAGTTCGAGAGAATGACTATTCTAATTAACAATGATTTAGAAAACTAACATTATAAACATAGTTTAGACAATGTATAACAAAACCGCGTTCTAAGCCATTTTCAATATTACCAACAATCATATCTTAATATTGTCTGCTGCTGATGATAACAAGAAGGTTTGCATTCCAGACTAGACAGCAATTTATCTACTTAAAATATACCGCTTATAAACAGATTTGGAGGTCCACTAATTGTCTTAAGCCGCGGCTTAAGTTAGACTTTGTTTAAATAACTGTCCCTAAGAGTCCAGAGTCATTAATTTGCATGAGTTAGACAAAGACCTTAGCGCGAATTGAGTCTGATTGTACATTTAAACACGGTCGTAATTGTTTAATGAGTAACATCTCATTAACGAGACAATCAAACTTGTTCTGGCATTTTTTTTCACATTTAAACAACACATTAAAAAAATTGGAAAAGCTGGCCCTTGGATGAAACCATTAAGATTCTCGCGGACAGAGTCTTTAGTAACAACTGGTTTAATTCGAAATAGGATTTGAATATTTCGAAGCAGGACCTTATCGATCTTTTGGGTGTGGCTACCAAGGGCCAGCTTTTCCAATTTAATGGCTTCCTCTACGAACAGATCGACGGTGTAGCGATGGGGTCCCCTCTTGGGCCCTTGCTAGCCAACGTATCCATGTCGTCTATTGAAGAGAAATTAGATGTTGAGGGCAAGCTGCCACCTTATTATCGTCGATATGTTGACGACACACTCACTGTGATTCCTGATTTGCCTACAGCAAGGGACTTCCTCAACACCCTCAACCACGCCTACACCGCCATCAAGTTCACTATGGAGGTCGAAAATGGGGGAATGCTCCCCTTCCTCGGTATTAAACTCTTAAACCGAGCACCCCGTATTGAAACTAAAGTATTTTCGTGAAGCCAACAAACAGTGGTCTGCTCCTCCATTACCACAGTCATGTCGATAATAGGTACAAGCGCGGCCTGTTGACAACTATGCTCAATCGCGCATATCGTCTGTCTTCGTCATGGTCCTACTTCACTGAGGAGTGCGAGCGAGTGAAGTCTGTTTTCTCTAAAACTGAAGTATCCCAAGCACCTTGTGGACTCCATTGTTAAAAACTTTCTAAACTTAAGGGTCGCTGACCAGTCTCCATTGCAATCAAAATCTACGACAGAAAACACTCGGGTCGTCATAACCTTTAAAGACCAGGAGTCTGCTAATATTGTGAAGACACAGTTAAAAGATCTTAAAGTGAAGCTCCAGACTATTGTCCAACCAGTGTTTACGAGCCGCAAGATTGCCCAGGAGTTCCCGACAAGCGAATTAAAGCCTCAGCTAATTGATCAACAATGCGTTGTGCATAACTTCAAGTGTGACCAGTGCGATGCTGGTTATGTCGGATACACCCGTGGCCATCTGTTCGTACGCGTTGATGGACATAGAAGCAAGACCTCGTCAGTGCGCAAACACTATGATAATAGACACGCAGGCAGGATACCGGATGACCTTCACAATTGTTTTAACGTATTGAAAAAATGATTGTCTCGTTAATGAGATGTTACTCATTAAACAATTACGACCGTGTTTAAATGTACAATCACACTCAATTCGCGCCAAGGTCTTTGTCTAACTCATGCAAATTAATGACTCTGGACTCTTAGTTTCTCGGTTAGCATTAGATTCCATCCCTCAAACCCACATTTCCCGTCTCATTTAACTTACACGACGTACAATCTGCTTCAGACTTCAAATCTACTTCAAAGAAACAAACATTTCAATGTGCAGAGAACATTCAGATTAGGCGAGCCAAAGAGTTGAACCCCGGGCCGGATCGATGGGTTCCCTTGCATATTCCAATATCCACTAGACTAACGAGACAAGCTCCTGGAATATCGAATTTTTTGGAGTATTGACATAGTAGTACCCAGCAAAACAAGTAAAAGCTAACCGTCTTCAAAGTGGTTTTTAGACCTAAATACTGTAGATCAGCGCGGCTTTGCTTAGAAACGATATTTCTTGTTGAACTAAAGCTCGAATTCTGCCTGTTTTCATTCTTTTTACAGCGGTAAGCTTGTCATATTAAGAAAGGATATTACGTCGTGTAATTGCAAGGAAATGTGCCAGGGTGGTTTTGGTGGATGGAATCTAATGCTAACCTAGTTTCTCTTGAGATCGCATATTTAATTTAGTTTCCCTTGACAATGGCGCCAATATGTCGCCGAAACGTCGGACGCTTTTATCGCTAGTTTTTGCCAGAATGACTATTGTAGGAATTATTTTTGTTAAACAGAGTTTCTGCCATACATAACAGACATGGGAGGCAAAATTGTAGCGAAGAACGTTTCCAAGGGGAACGAGAAAGGGCTAGAATAAACATGCAGGAAAACGCAACGCCAAAGAGAATTTCAGAGGCGGAAGGAACTGCAGCAAAACGACAACTTCTTTACAGAAGATAAGTAAGCGTCATGTCACATCAGTTAAAAAAAGAAAAGCGCGATGAGCCTAGCCTCCATTCTAGACCATCAGCACTGCACCGATAAGGCCCTGAAGGCCGAAACAGTACTGCCTGACAGACCAATTGAACATAAGTTCTTGGGGGCTATTGTGGGTTCATATTGATTAAATGCTAACCTGGGATGATCAGATCAAGCATTTCTCATGTTAAGTCTTTAATAGCTTGCAAATGATGTATTTAGTTCAGAAAATTAACTGACAATCAAACAATTTACTATTCAATTGTACAACCCTACTTTGATTATTGTGATATTGTATGGAGTGACTGCTCCAAAACACGCGCTGACAAATTGCAAAAGTTACAAAATAAAGGGCTGCTTATTCTATTAGATCATCATATGTACTAAATCCTCTAGAGTGGTCTAACTTGAAGAAAGAGAAGAAGTCTCTTGTTAAGAACAAGCTTATTGGTAGGTCTATCCAACACTAATCCATTAGAGGACTGGATGGTTATTTTTCACTTAACCTTACAAATCTTGATGTACAGTGAGGACTTTAGCCATGTGCCACTTGTTTCTGCAAATATTGTTATACTTCCAAAGGGTCTTGAGAACTGGAGATGAGAAACAACTTGAAAAAATAAAACAATAAGTGCGAGGATAACTTCCACCTTGCGTACATTACCCCCACTTCAAATAGATATTTCTAATTCAATAATATACATGAAAAAATTACTCGATTCTGATTGGCTGAGAGCAGTGCAGTTTTCAGTTAACACAGCGCAGAACAGAGGTAATTCAGTGCAAAAAGAGGTAACAAACCAAGCATTCTCATTGACTAATAAACAATAGGGTTTGGTCAGAACTAATCAAATCTTTTGTTTTCAAATCAAGCGCACACCCTGGATGGCGCAATTATGGCGCAATTTTTCCCTGATTGCGTGATACGCGTGCGTTTCTTCTGCTTAACCACCTCGATTTTTTTCATATGTATTATTAATAAGTAATCATAAGATTTTTCTCGTGCAGTTTGAAATATATAAGCACTTGCAATTTTTTTTAAAGAATCAAATTGCACTCAAAATCATGTGATTACCTATACCAATAGAATTCCATTGAAACAAATCAAACTTTCAAATATTTTTTTTCTTTTTTTTACAGTAAAAGTAAATTTCATCATCATAACAAACGACTTTGGATTTTCTACATGGGAATTCACAGCACAAGTTACACAGACATCCTACCACCCCACCCCAATTCAATTTCACACAGCAACGCGCTGTGTAAAGGCGTTATCGGAACAGACACATGACCACGAATTGAACTAACTTTTCCAGCCAAAAAAAAGTACAGAAAAGTAAGAGATTTGTTTTCCCGATGTAAGAAAGAATATTCGAGGTATAGTAAATTTTCACTCGACCGTTTTAGAATGATTGGGTGTGCCCTAAAAGAACCAGCAACTATTTTCTTTTCAGCCATTGGAACAGGGAAAACTACCTTTATGCTCTGATTTCAGCTGTAAGCTCTGAATTGTTGTGTTGATAGCTATTCTTTATTATAACATATACACACTCTTTGGCGAAAGCAACGACAACTTAGCTTTAAACGCCTTACTAAGGTCATTCCAAGGCGAAAAAAAAATTCTGTTCTCTACTTTTATCTTCAAAATTCGTTTGGCTCGAAAAATTGCCAAATGGAAAGAAGGCGAGTGGAAAGTGGAAAGAAGGCGGTGATGATTCAAAATGCACTGAACTCCGAAAAGGGTTACACGCCTAAAAGTAGAGGATTTACACGCCTTTGTCCTAACCTGTGACTGTGAGTCATTGAGTGTATTTCAGGTGTCTTTCTGTGTAACTAATCGTTAGTGTTGCTCATTGTCCATCGTGTTCATACCCAGTATTTACGCTGGCATATCCATTTCCGCCACCCTTCTTTCCCATTGTTACATCTCTCTTGAACAACCATTGTTGAGTGCTCCAAGGAAAGACTAAAGAAGAAGCATCAAAGAATAAGACTATGAAACAAACCTAATAAAACGTGTAGCAAAAGCAAAGAAAGACAAGACCCATTATTTTTGGAGACAAAGGGCAATGAAACTAGTCCAGATTACATAAGATCAACCACTCCCACCAAGAAAGCCTAACCTTATGGGTCCTCCCTTTGAGAATATTTACCTAAAAGTGGAAACAACGGTATCTGTCAACAAAAGTTATACCCAGTGGTCGAGAGGTAAGGAGCATTTTGCCTGCGAACAACCTCTTCTCTTTGGTAAAGTTTGACAAATTGTGCAATGTCAAAATCCAAGTAATTATGGCGTCCCTTAGCTAAACTGCAGAATAATTATCCGGCCACTTATTTACATATGAATGTGTGTATTATTATGTGCCTTGTTCTTTAAGAACCGAGGCGCACCCGAGGGAAACAATGAGATTCGAGCGAAACAAAATGAAGTGTTTCCTGAGGGACCAGTCATTAAGTGATTTGTTATATAGCACAAAAAGAAAAACCTGCAACGGCAACAAAAACGCGGTCGTCAGTCAACATTCGCGGGTAGCAGTGCACTGTTACCCTCTGACGTCATAGATTTTGCTCTGTTGCCCGCTCGGAGACTTTTAGCGGGAAACAGTTTTTCTGTTAGATATCATGTGACCTCGACGTAACCAATGAGAGCGTGCACTGCTGGGGGAAAAATTCAGCTATATAACAACAACAGTTATTCCCATCTCTTAACTTTAAACACAACACCATTTACGAGGAAATTGAAGCAAAGATCTCAGAACAACCCAACAGTGAGCTTGTTCGCAGGATCATATGACAAGGTTCGAGGGGGTTTTTCGAAAAAGGCGAGTGCCACTGTGTCAGATGCAAATGCAATGCTAAGTTGCTCCTTTCAATTCATTCACGCCTAATTTCTAAATGGCGGCAATTTTAGAATATTTTTTGTTTTTGTTTTGGTTTAACCTGAAATTAAAAACGCGGTACCGAGGGAGACATTGAGTGAAAAATATAAAAAATGGTATAAGAAACGTGGCCATTTGCATTGGAAAAAAGCAGTATGAGAAATTTGGCATGTAGGCGTCCTGAGAATTATCACGCATGCAAAATTCCTTATCATGTTGTATCATAAGTTCAAGAAATGGGCTGCCGCCGTGGTGAGAGCACTCGCCTCCACTAATGTGGCCCGGGTTCGTTTCCCAGACTCGGTGTCATATGTGGGTTGAGTTTTCTGGTTCTCTACTCTGCTCCGAGAGATTTTATCGGGGACTCCGGTTTTCCCCTCTCTATAAAAACCAATATTTGATTTGATTTGAGCTAATTGCATTAGTGTCCCCAATTAGTGCTCTTGTGCTAAAACCATTGACACTTAAATAAAGTTATTATTATTATTATTATTATTATTATTATTATTAGTGTACATCTTTTTTGGTTGAGCTGCTGGCAACTGCTTCATGACGCTTGCCGAGCCAGTACCATTTTGGAGGGATCCTTGGTCAGTAGCATTCTTTTTCTGTAATCTTCAAGCAACGATGGCTATGAGAAGACCACCACCACCACTGCTACAATGATCAAGGAAATCAGAGCACCTGCAGTTGCAAAACAGCAAGCAAGAACAATAACAGATAACAGAAGTTAATATTTAATAGAATATTACAGTGCATAAACTCTCCACAGTTTGAAAACAGGCCACCTAACATTACTCAGAAAATTTGTTAGACTCTGACAGGATCAGAACCCATAAAGGCCTATAGAAGCTTTGAATTCATTAACCTTCTTATTCCCACGATCGAAACGTTGATTGTCCCAAATAGTGCCATAGAGTTCTTTATTAGGTAGTCATGGGGATTTGGTGTTATATCAAGATCACAGCTTGTAAGCTAATAAGAATCATCATTTCAATATATCTGTCTAAGAGACATTTCATACAAATTGTGAAGTGAATTTACATGGTTTCAGTCCTGGCACTAAAGGGTTTTAATACCTCACGGACTCTCAGAAAAGCAAGCTACTGGGTTCATATTATAGTTATTCTAGTTCAATGAGAAAAAGACTTCCACGTTGCAAATGCTGGTTTCGTGAATTGCGGTACAGTTTAGGATAGCGATGTGCGGTAATACGCTATGTCATATTAAAAGGTGAAAAAAGGCACGAGCC
>NC_090895.1:23294879-23309879 GCF_036669925.1 Montipora capricornis | reverse complement strand
ACTTTATAAAGGGAAGACTTAAAGGGGCTATATCACGCAAAATGGTTTAATTTCATGACACCCAAAATTCCCAAAAAGTAGAAAAAGACATCGCAATACCTATTTTAACTGTTAAACAACAAAGGAAATATAGCACAAGCAAAGAGAAGCATAGATAAACACAACTGGACAAGATTGAAAGTGGTTGTATTTGGCACAACATTTTTCAAGTTTATGGCAAGTCGCCCGGATAAGGTTCGTTTTTGCTCAGAATCATTTTGTTTGTGATGTAACGACAATTTTATCAGTAAAGGAATTCCACAGTACCCTTTTCGACTATCAAACTTGGGATTAACTATAGATTTCCCTGAAACACCCTAAAATAATGTGAAATAGCCCCTCCAAATTAACTTACATAAGTAAGACTTAACTTATAATTAAAATAAGACAGAAAACCTTTGAAAATTTGGTTTTATCAAACTTGTTGATAAAGGTCGAATTACCACAGTGAACGATTTGGAAACCTGACGTTTCGAGCGTTGGCCCTTCGTCAGAGTGAATAGAGGAATTGTGGGTGTTGTTGTTGTTTTTTTTAAAGGTATGGAGGAGCTTTGCCATTGGTGGAAATATGGTAACATAGATTTGTGAATACATTAATGGAATGAGAGGCGTTCATTGATTCCGAGAGGATAGAGTGTAGCTAGTTGAAAAATGAATTTTTGTTCCAGATTTTTGTGGCTTTCTGTGTTCCTGTGGTGTAAGGATAGTTCGCAAATTGTCATGCAATGGAATTGTGTTAGTTTCTTCGTTGAGTGACGTTTGCAGTGCGGTTTCTCGATCGATTTCTTCGGCACGATGTTTGCCTGTGGTGACAGTGAGCGGAGTCATTGTAGCCACGTTTTTTTGAAAAACTGGAACATTTCCTCGCAGTTGCTGTTAAAGTCGGACTCATTACTACAGAGGCACCTTAGTCTCAGAAATTGGGAGAATGGGATGGCATTTTTTACACGTTTTGTGGATGCGAGGACGAATGCATTAAGTATTTATGGGAATCTGTTGGTTTGTATTGTGCGCTTGTAGATAAAGAACAAAAAAGAACATAAAGAAAATGTAAAGAACATTACCGTCATAAAAACAGCCTTGACAATTGAAGGTTTCCACAGCTACATGTACATAACAATTAAAAAGCAAAAGGGCACAACCAACTGCAATGGTGTTGTATTTTCGACCGACTTTTGTTCCAAAATGAATCATTTCTTAACATGGCCTTTCAAAAGCTGTCACTAGAAATTACTACTGTAACAGTAACTGAGCTCAGCTTCTCCACAAATGCAGGTGCATTTGCCCAACCCTACTTCATACAAAAACCATTATACGTCACCTCTAAAGGCTGCTTTTTATGCTTGTGACTTAACTGCCAACCAGAATCACTATAGTCAGTTTGTTTGTTAAGTACAATGTGCAAATTTTAAGTTCTTTATATAATTTCAGTAATGGTTATCCAATATAAATATACAAAATCATGAACAGGATCAAGTAAAGTCACTTTGTGATTTATGGGCACAAGTGATTTTTTTGAAAATTCGCAGAATTGTACCAGCCATGATAGGTTTGAGAACTTCCAAAACATCACAAACGACCATAAAACATGAAATGGATGCTCCACAACGGGTACCCTTCTACTAAAAAAAATAAGGAAACCCCCACATGTGAGTTTCTTTTGATTATTACAACTATCTAATCTCAAAATCTTTTCATGTAGAAGTATATAGCAAGTAATAACATGGTTTTTCCTGTGCAATTTGAAATAAATACAAGTAACTGCTAGCAATTTTTTACAAAGACTACAAATTGCAGAGGCCCGTACTTTTGTTCGTTTTCTAAAAAAAATATTCTTGCTTATTCATTCCAGATTGCACTGGAAATCATGTGAAAGCCAACAAAGGGTTGTGCATTTACCATTGACAATCACAGAGACATTTGGGCTCTTTGCTGTTCCAACAGTGTTATTAACCATGCATGCGAAGACAAACTCTCCCCCAGTGGACATTGTCCGGGTCCAAACTCCCGTACTGCTGATTTCCCCAACCATGCTTCCATTTTCATACAAGTGATACGTATGGACCACAGGGTTACCATAAGCTGAACAGTCGAGGATGACAGAAGAACCATTGCAGACTGTTGCTTTGCTGGCAAATAACAGGACCATCTCTGGTTCAACTAAAATGAACAAGAACAATCACTTAGTATCTCAAAGAAAAGAAAAAAGAAATGAGGTCAACAAAATACACTATATGTTTCAAAAGACAACTTACACAACACATCAATTTCTACAGACTCGGAAGCATTGCCACATAGATTGCTTGCCTCACATCTGTATTCTCCTGCTTCAATCCTATTGATATATGTGAAAACCAACTCTGTTCCATTGGTACGCTCTTCATCACTAGTCTTGACCCAAGATACAGTTAGTGGCAGGGTACCAGTTGCTACACACATTATGGTCAAGGTTTCCCCTTCAATTATCTTCTTATTTGTAAATGGGTCGATGGATGAAGGCTCTGAAAAAAAAATGCACAAAAGTGAATAAGAAAACATGAGCTACAACTGGACATGCAACTTATGCAAAAAAATTTGGGTGCAGGTACACAGACGTTTCAATAAAATTTGAAGTTGGCGTATAGCTTGAGTAGAGTAACCGACTGCTGTCATTGTCAAAATGATTTTAGTCTCTGACGGAATCTCTCTTTATTACTTCATTTTTGAGGAAGAAGTTGCCAACTTCTCTGTTGAGTGTGTGTATTAGCTGACGCTTTTCAACAGCCGTCAGTGCTTATTCACAAGACTGAGTACAGGTCCCTTCCTCGTTGCATTTGAGTAAAGACAGTGGATGTACATCGTTGCATTTGAATGAATACAGTGGAAGTACACTGTAAGGACAACATTCCATTGCAAAGAGCATGTACAATCCAGTTCTTTTATTTTACATGCACTTTCCTTGGTCTTGATTAGTTGAAGTGTTAGTTGGACTTTCTTTTGTTAAGAGCCTGGGTGAGATTACTTGAAGGAAACATTTTCCAAATGTAGACAGCCTGATATTCTACTTTAAGACCACTTTTCCCTTTCCATTGGTAACATCACTGTGCCAGTAAACAATATAAAATAAGACTTAACTTATAAATTAAATAAGACACGAGTTTATAAAGCAAAGACTTAAGAGGGCCATGTCACACAAAATGATGTATGGCACTAACTACTTAAAACAGTTAAAGCAAAAGGAAATAAAAGCATAGATGGACACAACTGGACAGGATTGAAATGGGTTGCATTATGGATCATCTTGAGAAAATTCGGTCCAATCATTTTTTTACGTTGATAGCAAGTCACCTGGATAGGGGTTGTTTTTGCTCAGTATCACCTTGGTTGTGATGTAACGATAATTTTATCAGTGAAGGAATTCCACATTACCATTTCGACCATTAAACGTGTGATTAACTATTATAGATTTCCCTGAAACACCCAAAAACAATGCGACACAACCCCCTCTAAATTTATTTACAAAATTAAGACAACTTGTAATTAAGATAAGACAGAGTAGCTTTGCTTTGAAAGCATTTTTTTTACCATTGACGGTAACAGACACATTCATGCTCATTGCTGTTCCGATAGTGTTGTTGACCATGCATTTGTAGTCAAATACTCCTCCAGTTGCCATTGTTATGTTCCAAATTCCCATTCTGCCGATTTCATTGACCATAGTTCCATTTACATACAACTCATAGGTATGCACTTGAGGGTTGCTGTAAGCTAAGCAGCTGAACACTATGATATCTCCACGGCAGACTGTTGTTGCGCTTGGATCTAATACAACCATCTCTGGTTTGACTAAAATGAAAGACAAATTATAAACAGGATTGTTTTGTTTTTGTAAAAACATTATTGTCTTAAAAACAGCCTTGACAACTAAAGGTTTCCACAGCTACATGTACGTAACCATTAAAAAGCAAAAGGGCACAACCAACTGCAATGGCGTTGCATTTTCGACCGACTTTTGTTCCAAAATGAATCATTTCTTACCATGGCCTTTCCAAAGCTGTCACTAGAAATTACTACTGTAACAGTAACTGAGCTCAGCTTCTCCAGAAATGCAGGTGGATTTGCCCAACCCTACTTCATACAAAAACCATTATACGTCACCTCTAAAGGCTGCTTTTCATGCTTGTGATTTATGGGCACATGTGATGTTTTGAACGTACGCAGAATTGTACGAGCCATGATAGGCTTGAGAACTTCCAAAACATCACAAACGACCATAAAAGATGAAGTGCACAAGCAAGATCATATGACTTTTTATTGTATACTGGACAAAATTACCGTACTTCATCGCTTCTTCCGTATTGCACTCTATTGTCATTGACCGATCAGAAACCGTGACCTTCTGTTGTGTTGATAATGTACACTCAATAGAAAAACAAATTGCACAAGCCATACAATGTAGGCAAGTGCACTTTTCAAAGTAGCAATGCCTTTTGTCCTAGAACACCTGACACATAATTGTATTTTAAGAAACTTACACTGCACATCAACTGTTGCCAGCTCTGTGGCAGTGTTACATAGATTACTAGCTTCACATCTGTATTCTCCAGCTTGATCTCTACTGATACTTGTGAGCACCAACTCAGTCCCATTAGTGAGTTGTCCATTGCTGGTCTTGACCCAGGAAACAGTAGGTGTAGGAAAGCCTGATGCATTGCAAGTCAAGGTCACATTCCCACCTTCAATTATCACTTCATTGTCTATCGGCTGGATGACTGAAGGAACTGTAAGCATAACAGCATAAGAGATTAGCATTAGACCTTGATCACAGTAAAGTACATGAGGTATAGAAAGCAACAGTTCAAGTAAAGATACAGCTTTTGCATTAAGAACATTGATTGCATGATGACAGAGCCTGAAGCACTCAAATTTGGCACCATTGAAATACCGTACTAAAAGGCATCGAATTTTGACATTGAGGGCACAGAGGTTTTCTAGCATTATGTAACTTTTGCTTTCACGCAAAGCGAGATTCATGCTACACGGAAGACGTTTATGTCAATCACCTTTAGCTGGAGTGGTTTCTGCTATATTGAGTTTTAAGAAATTACAAGTACAGTGTGTACCGTAGACCACAGAATTAACCTGGAAAACGTAACTTCATTACCATTGACAGTGATGGTGACATTTGTGCTCATTGCTGTTCCAACAGAGTTATTCACCATGCAATTGTAGACAAACTCTCCTCTAGTTGTCATTATTCTGTTCCAAACTCCTGTTGTGCTGGTTTCATTCACCATGATTCCATTTACATACAGTCGATATGTATGGACAGCAGGGTTACTGTTAGCAGAGCAGTTAAACGTGATAGAATCTCCAAGGCACGCTGTTGTTTCACTGGGTACCAGCTGGATTATCTCTGGTTCAACTACAATGAGAGGCAAAGTTAACTTGAAGTACTGTACATTAAATAAATGGCTCTTAATTACCCGGACCTATAACAGTGCTCTTAGTTACATAGAAGTGGCCTGTAGCCAGTCTCTTACTTAACAGACACAAAAACAGCGAAGGCAGTAAATAAGTTAAAAATACTAAATAGTACCCTTCATTTTGCATTTTTTTCCAAATATTTAGTAGTTCAGTTCTCAATTACTCACATTTCGCTCCTTTCTTTGTGCATTGATTAAAGTTTCCCCCTCCCCCTCCACTACAATTATAGCAATAAGACAACTTAAAACTAATTTTACAAGTTGAGCTTTTAAAAGCGTCCAATGTCTTAACATTACATATAGCAGGATGATTTTCAAGGACTGGCTGCAGCTGACTGGAATACACGAACACCAAGCGTAGGACGAGACTTAATACCATTTGGGACGACCAATACAGACTCATTAGATCTTAAGGAGTACCTAGATTGCCTTCTAATAGTGATGAAGTCATTTAAGTAACTGGGGTCTTGACCGTACAAACACTTAAAAATGTCAGGAGAAAAATCTAAAACTTGATACGATAACTTACAAGAAGCCCATGAAGATGGCAAAGCAAATGTGTGGTATGGCAAAATCTAGGTGGTACTGTAATCAACCTGGCTGCAGCATTCACCACAACTTGGAATTCACGATAGAAGAAGTCGGGAGACCATACGAATAAGCTATTACTGAATGCAAGTAACGATTCTGCAGCTTATCTACTAAAATACTTCCTAATTCCATAAATACGGTAAAGATAAAATAAAGATAATAAAAGGAAGATGAAGAGATAATATTAATATGACCATTTCAACAAGTATCCCTCCCCCTGCTCGTTGCCATGAAAAACCAGTACCTTCTTCCTTTCTACCACAAAGCATAATCAAAGTCTCTAAAATTAAGCAAAGACCATTAGATAATCCATCAATTTGCAATGAGCTAAACAAAGTACCACACAAACGGAGAAATAGCTTACAGTGCACATCAATGGTTGCAGATTCCGTGGCATTCCTGCATGGATTACTTGCTTCGCATCTGTATTCTCCAGCTTGGTATCTAGTAATATTTTCAAATGCCAACACCCTCCCACGTGTGCGCTGGTCATTGCGGACATTTATCCAAGAAACAATTGGTTCAGGAATGCCAGATGCATTGCAGAAAAGAGTCACATTGCTGCCCTCTTGTATAACTTTGTCAGAAATAGTTTGGATAGATGACGACCCTGGAAATCAAACACGGAACTCAAAAGTTCCTTTTTACAGTGCAACTTTACACACAACGTTATTGAAAACTTATATTGAACAACACAGATGATGTTTTACTTCATAATTGTTATGACGTGGAGCTAAACTGTAATTGCCATTACATTTTTAGCAATAATACTATGTCTTCAAAATTAATGAAATTTCATGGTCCTTCCAACCAACGTTTCCTGCAGTAATCAATGTGTGTGTAAAATGTACTGTATGCAAAGTGTTCTTCGACCACATCTGAAAATTAGTACAGGTAATCAAATGGTGACGAGTAAAATTAGGGAATAATTTCAAGGGCGTTTTGTCCAAAATAAACTAATTATTTGATTTTTGACAAAATCTAGTTTCACGAGTATACCATTTAACTAGCTATTTATATCATAAGTGAGAAATAATCTCTTAATTTTCAAACCTGGACGCCATTTCGGCACTGGAGGAAAAGTTGTCATGACAACATTGTAATCTCACATGCGAAATTATAAATTGACCTGAAATGTCCCCCCAAAATTAAGGACTAATTTGTCCCCCATGTTATTTTTTTAGATATACGTGTAGGACGGCACCTGATGTTGGAAATGAAAAACCTTAAAGGCCCACCTTCAAACGCATTGCTTATCGTAGCGATTTGATTGGGTGAATTCCAGCTTTGACGGGATTTTCATGAACGAAAATTGTTTCACGGCTCGCAATGCCTGTCGGCTGATGGTGGGCCTTTAACATTAGGAAAAATAAAATGGACACTTGCAGTACACATGTACTAAATGCCGGGAATTACTCCAAGCTAACTAATGTGAAATTAATAGCGGAGCTCAGGCGCGCAGAGCACAGTTGGAAAGATTTTTTTGGGAACTTTATCGATGCGACAAATTTTGGTACGATGTACGCTGTACGATGTAGCCGGCACATTTTGACGGCTGTCAGTACTTATTGAAACCGGTGAATTGTACAACTTAGACGTCCTACTTACTGTAGTTCACTGTAAATTATTGTAAATTAATGGTGTAAGACGTATAATTACATCTATGCACTATATTGATCTGTATCAGCTATCTGGTATTTCATCTACATCTTTTCACACATTCCAAACTATCTTTGCTTACCGTTGACATTATAAACAGACATAGCTGAGCTCAAAGCTGTCCCAACACTGTTGCTCACTATGCACCTATAGATAAATACTCCTCCAACGGTCATTCTTTTGTCCCAAACTCCAGTGCTGGTATTGATACCTATCATAACGTTATTCTCATAGAGCCGATAATTTAGTTCCATGGGGTTCGCCGTTTCAGCTGAGCAATTGAAAGAGATGGTCGTTCCATTACAGACTTCATCTTCACTAACATGCAACTGAATTCCCTCTGGTGGGTCTACGATAAAAACCAAAGTACAGTTCTCTGACTACACAACTTAAAATAATTTATCATAATTAGGTTCACGAAGTATAATCGTCCGGTCGAATGGGGCTGTTTAGCTACAGGATGACATTTGCCCAACATTTGAACAACCTGAGAAAAAAATCATTTTTTGTGACGTCTTAAAATTATAACAATCAAAGTTTAATATGTCAACTTTTCTCCGAAAATTCACAGATTTGACCATATTTTTCCAGTGTTCTATTTTGGTCGGTGCTATCCCGCAGCAACTTATCAGCTTACTGCGTGTTTACCCATGATTATTGCAGCGCAAGATGTTAATTATAAAGAAATCAAACAAAAAAGTTTGAGTAAAATCAATCTAACGGGCAAAAGTTCTACCAGATTTAGACTTGTGGTTTTCTGTGTCTATTACTAGTACTTTCTTACCGTACTAATTAAGTTCATTACAATTACTTTAAGGATGATGTTTGTTAACTCAACAACAGTGTTTCACTTGACGGCAACGTTATGGTACCATAAGAAACCTCAAAAATTGCTTTATAAGAAGATGCACATATTAATGCCCTATATTTGGGGTTTAAGCGCTTATGTCTCAAAAACGCTCAAGGTGACCCCCATTTTTCATTGCTAAAATGTGATTAGCAGGCTAAGATGGAACTCTGTGCAAACTTTTCAAAAATTTTCTTTAACGGATTCAGAGCCACCTTAATTTTTCCAATTGTAAAGGTGGCTATGAATCTGCCACAGTGAATTTTTTAGACTTTGCAGGGAGTTTTATCTTAGCGCGATAATTAGTCTCCAGCAATAAAAAAAAAAAATAGGGTCACCGAATTTCTATTACGTCACATTAATGAATGCATCTTGTTTACCACTTATTGGTGTTTCATATGGTATCCTAACATACACTGTCGTTAATTCAAACAGCTGAGCCTCCTGAACTGGTTTGAGCCTCTTTAAATAGACGAAGATGACTTACACTGTACATCAATTATCGCAGACTCTGTAGCATTGCCACATGGATTGCTTGCCTCACATCTGTATTCTCCAGCTTCACGCCTGCTAACATTTCGGAAAACTAACTCATTTCCGTGTATCAGCAGTCCATTACTAATCTTGCCCCAAACCACAGTTGGTGGGGGAATACCAGTTGCTTGACATGACAAAGTCAAATTTCCTCCTTCGGTGATCACCTCATTCGAAATTGGTTCAATGAATGAAGACACTAAAAGAACAGCCAAAAACCATCCATTTTCAGTGTGCCCTAAAACATTACAGCATGTTACATGTTATTGTAATTAACTTAACGTAGGAGTAAAAGAGTCATGTTGAATGCGCATCGTCATCACCATCAACATAGGTTAATTTCCTGTAAAGTCAGTGCGTAATGAAACCACAGTATTCATCACACTCCTAAACTACATTATATGGGCCACGAAGTTGTTGACAAAACAGTCAAACTAAAAGCTTGAATTTAGAAATAATAATAATAATAATAATAATAATAATAATAATAATAATAATAATAATAATAATAATAATAATAATAATGCCTTTACAGCATGTCATACTATATAGATATACAGAAGCGAAATCTGAGCAGAGTACAGAGACTGTGCATGTTTTAAACCTAGAAATGCACCATTGAAGATAAATCAATCCTGAAGTTTAGAGCAACTAACGCAAACATTGCAAAGTTTTGTTGGACTCGCTCAGACTTCATCAGCCATGTACAAAAATAATTATGATCAAATGCAACCATGTGAACTCCTTGTTGGGCAGCCCAAGACAGAGCTCCAGGAAGGTTCAGTCTCTCATCTTTATTGAATGATTTTTTTTTTTTTTGAACCAAACGCTTTCTTTGTTTAAAAGAAACATGCTATGGTGAGCGATTTAAATATTAAAATATTTTTGCTCTGAGTTTTAGAATTGCTTCAACGTAAATTTAAATTTAATGTCTTCCCACTATTTTTGGTAATAATGCTCAAAGAAGTTACACCTAACTTCCCAAGTTAGTCCAATGTACAAGGAAGTTAACACTTACTGTGGTACAGTAGGTGCAGGCAATTCCTTATATTTTATATTATTTAAATCAAGTCACAGTGTATTGACGAACAAATTGGTTGATTCCAAAACCTCGCAATGTGTTATAATGAACCAATTTTCAGGGTCCTCGGTATTTATCATTATTGCTACTAAAGTAACTCCTCACAATGCAAGCTTTGCATTTACCATTAACAGTAACATCTACTGTCCTCCTGTCTGTTCCAAACGTATTATTTGCCACACATGTGAAATTATGCACTCCTCCAGTTGTCATTGCTCGGCTCCAATATCCAAAACGGTTGCTATCATTCAAGACGCCATTTACATACAAAAGGTAAGTATGTACCGCAGGATTACCAACAGCTGAGCAGTTGAAGGTGACAACATCATTCTTACAGACACTTGTTGGAATTGCCACAAAATCAACAATCTCTGCTTTGACTAAAATGAAATCAACAAATTTTACAATGTCGCAACACAAAAAGAGTAAGAGTAACATTATGATTAGTATTAATAACACCATTATTGTTATCGCTTAAAGTCCAATGCCGCTGGTTTATAAGTACTGTGAGGGAATTCAATGTAATTATGTTGTGTGACAAATTTCCCAGAATGTCACTACAGTATGGATTAAGCATGTACTGTAGATGTATGTATTCGTAAGGTGCAATAGATCTTTTTACAGTGATTTTGAAAGTTCCACATATGAATAAATACAAATTAATGCCTCTTCCTGTGATTCCTCAGTGAGCCATTCGCTGAAATGCCAATATTAATTGACAGAATCAAAAGAACATTACAGTAGTTCACTAATTCCCCTCACCCGAAGTTAAATCACTGTGTGTGTGCTCCGAAAGAGCATGCATCTCTTTGTAGCCCACACATGCAGTGACCACTCTCTGGTACATGTTGCAGCGACTTCTTACCTAACATGTCAAAACAGCTATATCTGAAGAAAAAAATCACAGGGCCACATGAAGGAACTGATGACGGTTTGACAATCTGAGCGAAAGTCATCTTCATAGTCGCTCTTTGGATTTATACAATTCACCACAACTTAAAATTAGAACCAAGCGAGGCTTGTTAAGTCAACTCCTTTTTTTAAAAAATCACAAATTTGTAAAGAATTTTTCTAGTGTTTATGCTTTCTTTATCATAATATTGTGGTCAGTGCTATCATTGGTAGCAACCTATCGGTTTATTGTTTG
Organism: Montipora capricornis; assembly: GCF_036669925.1. Lineage (NCBI taxonomy): Eukaryota > Metazoa > Cnidaria > Anthozoa > Scleractinia > Acroporidae > Montipora > Montipora capricornis. The sequence goes on along the minus strand of NC_090895.1, from coordinate 23,298,516 downwards.
CTCACCCAAGATGATTGGAGTACAAGATCTTCAAAATGACGAAATCAAACAAAAACGTTTAAGTAAAGGAATCACGCAAGCAAAATTTCTATCAGATGTTGACATGTAGTCTTTAATTTCCTTTTTTCTTTTTATCATGAATGTCTATTCCCGGTACCTTCTTACTGTTTTAACATTACGTTTATTTTTATAGACGCAGATGACTTACACTGTACGTCAATCGTTGCAAACTCTGAAGCATTGCCACATGGATTCCATGCTTCGCATCTGTATTCTCCAGATTCATTCCTGCTAATATTTCCGAAAACTAACTCAGTTCCATTTGTATGCTGTCCATTACTAGTCTTGACCCAAAACACAGTTGGTACTGGGATACCAGTTGCATGACATGACAAAGTCAAATTTACTCCTTCGCTGATCACCTCATTGGAAATTGGTTCAATGAATGAAGACACTAAAAGAACAGCCAAAAACCATCCATTTTCAGTGTGCTCTAAAACATTAGGTGATTGAGTCGATGTTACTGTAATTAACTTAACGTAGGAGTAAAAGAGTCATGTTGAATGCGCATCGTCATCACCATCAACATAGGTTAATTTCCTGTAAAGTCAGAGACACTGAAAGAACATCCAAAAATCATCCATTTTCAACGTCCTCTAAAACATTATCATGTTGTATGTGCATCATTATTATCATCACCGTAAACTCAGTATTTTTCAGTAATGAGACAAGAGTATGCATTACACTTGCAAACAACATCGTACATATTGTGAACCAAGGGGCTTTTGGCAAAAATAACAAACCAAAACTTCAGTTTAATAAATTTAGAAACTCATATTCATGTCTTCGCATCATGTCAGACTTCGTGTACTATACATGTACAGGAATGAAGTCTGAGCAGTATGCACACACTGAGCATGTTTTAGCCTGAGATTGAATATAAATCAATTCTGAAATTCAGAGCAAATAACGTACACCTTCAAAACGTTTGTTAGAATCGCTTGCACTTCATCAGTAACCTACAAAATGCGCAGTCGCAATCGCGTGACCTTGTTGATGGGCAGCCCCTAGAAAGGGAGGTCCAGTGCCTCATCTTTATTGAAGGGAACGTTTCCTTGTTAATAACGAAACGGCACATGGCGAGCGATTCAATTTGTTAAAACTATTGTATTTGCTCTGAATTTTAGAAATTTATCAAAGTTGTTTATTTATGCCTTTGCCACAGCAGAGTAATAACATTTTTGGTGATAATGTACAAGAAAGTTAACTTTCCAAGGTAGTCCACTAAGGATTTCTCACAGCCTGGCTGAACGAATTGACATCCTTGAAAGTAGAAGATGAAAAAATAAAGTCTTAGCTCTTACCTGAATAGGCGCTTAATCGACGTTGCTACAGAGGTTACTTCCAAATTTTAATATGTCATTTGACTTTGTTTTCTTTTTTGAAAAAAAGTATTGAAGTTAGCACAACTTGCCAGGGTATCCTCCAAACTGAGTTTATGAAAGAAATACCCAAGTGCTTAGAAAGTTCCCTTTTAGATTAAGTAATTGTAACTAAAAATAATGAAATAAAAGATGCGTTGCTTTATTTTTGGTTGCCTATATACCATACTACTGTGTCCCATAAAGATTACATTTTCTTCCTGGAATTTCAAATACTATCCTTGGGACCCCTATCATGTTTGTTTTTTTGTTTTTGTTTTTTCTTTTTTTTTTCCGTCGGCCTCTTCCGTAGCTTAAAGTAGTTCCAGGGAGTCCCAAAAGTAAATTTGGAGGGAAAACCCATCCCACTGCTCCACTGCTTAATTAGAGATAAACATTATTTTTTCTAGAGCTGTATAAGGAAACGTCCTCAGTTGAAGCTTTTATCTGTATCATTGTCCCTCCAGTTGCAGCTAAACCTTTTTGCTTCCAATGATATCATTACCATTATCACCATTTTAAGAGTCCTTGCTATTTTTCATTACACGTCTAAAGTAAATCTGTGCATTTTGCACGCTTTGCATTTACCATTAACATTAACAGCTACTGTCCTCATTTCATATCCCAACGTATTATTTGCCACACATGTGAAATTAAGCACTCCTCCAGTTGTCATTGATCTGCGCCAATATCCAAAACGGTTGCTATCAATCACGACGCCATTCACATACAACAGGTATGTATCTACCGCAGGGTTACCAACAGCGGAGCAGTTAAAGCTGACAACATCATTCTGACAGACTGTAGTTGCATTTGCCACAAAACCAACAATCTCTGCTTTGACTAAAATAAAATAACAAGCAATAATAGTATTAATTATTAATTTCATAAATAAATATCATTATTGTTATTGCTCAGAGGCCAGTGCCCTGTTCATGAGTACTTTGAGAGGATTCAATTATGTTCTGTGCACAACAATTTACCAGAACACGGTTTTACTGTAGTATGTACTGTAGTATGCACTTACTGTAGTATACATTGTGTGTATACGGAAGGTGAAGTAGACCATTTTACAGTGGTTTTGAAGATGGCACATATGAAGAAATATAAATTAATGCCTCTTCCCATGATTACTCAGTAAACCATTCGCTTACGTGTTAATAATAGGCCATTAGATAGAGTGCAGCGCATGCTTCGAGTCAGGCTTTAGAGCTAGTATTTAGTAATGATCTCAATGACAAAAAACATAGAATGCAGTAATAGGGTGGGGATAAACATAAAGTACGCTAAATCGGGATGGCGTACAACTCCTACACTCCCGGCTGATGACTCATAGAATCCAAATCAACCTTCCACTGACAGGTAAGTCTCGTTCAATTTTTAATTCTATTTCGTCATCAGCCAAGGTTGTTACAGAGTTGTACGAGATTTTAGAGCCGTCATTGAGACATTATTGCCCATGCAGGAGCGGGAACCGTGAAAGCAAGAACATTAAACATCGTCATTATATTATCTTGATACGAAACATAGTTTACATTTTCATTGGCACCAAACTATGGATGGCCTTTTCATATTCAGTACTGATACGTGACAGCATTTTCGGTCGCAACTTTTTTATAGTATGTCACGCAAAAGCTTAGAAATTCAACCTTGCTTTGTTACATGTTAAGTCCCCCATCTGTTGTAATAACTAACTAATTATAAACTAAAATCTCAAAATGATTGGTAATTCCATATTTTTTAATTTTGATGACGTCACGTGAATACCAAGAATATTTGATAAAAAGTAAGTTAAAAGATAATACCCTGAATTGTCCCAAAGAATTTGTCCATGAGTATAGCTATTAAAGAGAATATCTAACTCAATATTATGTCAAAAAGTAAACAGCTCAGAGATGTATTCGGGGGTTACGCCATGTAAGACATTATATCATACAAGAACTAAGATACTATGTCTTCTTCTATTGTACCGCAGAGTAGGGTGATTGACACGTTGCAATAGTTCTTCATACGTGTTTTGTTGGTTATTATATATGAAGCGTAAAGCACGGTAGTTACGATCTTCGAGTTTAAAAGAATTACTCCTAACACAAAAGTGCCAGACAATTGAACAGTAATTTAAATCAGGTAAAAGTTAAACTGTGTACAATCTAATTTTAGTTTTCACATCAATTAGATTCTTGCGCCTCTGTAATACCTGTAACTGATTACTGAAC
>NC_090895.1:23237379-23289879 GCF_036669925.1 Montipora capricornis | reverse complement strand
GTGGATAGCGTTATCCACCTTTTGAACAACCGAGGCTAGGAATTACAGCTGCTGTGTGTAGCTAAAATATTGTGATATATAAGTCTACCTCAGTGAGCGAGTTCCAGCAAAGTATTGATATTACCATAAAGAATAGGAACTAGTACTGGATTCTGATAAAGAACCCAAACACACATTGAAGGGGAGTGAAAAATGGCAGAGAGCCTTAAAGTCAGAGGCCACTATGATTGACTTTTTTTCTTTAGCCGTGTAAGGTATATCTCAAGCGACAACAAACTGAGACAATTTTGTTTGCAGCTCCGGCACAAAGTAGTTGTTACAAAGAGAGAAGTCCATTCTTTTGATCCCGAAAATGATCATCACATGACACGCTTTGTATCTACTGCCGAGAGAACGATTCTGTTATCCATACCTTTTGTAGTTGTCTCTGGGCTATAGAACTTTACTCATTAAACGGTTTAATTAATTAATCAATTGATTTGTTTATTTATTAAGAAAATGCTGCCTCTCTCTCGCTATCTCCAACTGAAAGCCTCCTTCAAGTCTAACTCCAAGAATACGAAAAACTGTACCCTTCTCTGCGCTAAATATCTGTACATTGAAAAATTAGCACAAAATAGAATATCTTTACAAGAATTTAAAATGAAGTTCTATTCTAGATTTCTGATCAACAGTGATTTAGATAATTAAAACATCTACAGGCAAAACCTAACGATGAAAACGTCCGTCGTTTCGGCGACATCTTGGCGCCATTGTCAAGGGAAACTAAATTAGGCATGCGATTTAAAGAATAACTAAAAGTTCAGAGTCATTAATTTGCATAAGTTAGACAAATACCTTGGGGGAATTGAGTCATATTGTACATTTAAACACGGTCCTAATTGTTTAATGAGTACCATCTCGTTAAAGAGACAGTCAAACTTGTTGTGGCAATTTTTTTAAAAACTCAAAGCAATTGCGAAGGTCATCCGGAACGGTTGCGTGTCTATTATCATAATAGGCAGCTTAAGCACGCGCGTTTTTGAGACGCGGACGGCAACCGGAAGACAACATTTCACGTTTCAGGACAGTGGTGTCTCCCAGATTTTTATACCAATCATCTCTAACGAAGAAAAGATACTTAGCAATGTAAGTGTGGTTTTGTGAAGACAAGTTAAAAGGGAAAACAGCTCACTTCCGGTTGCCGTCTGCGTCTCAAAAACGCGTGTGCTTAAGTTCCCTAATGTTTACGCACTGACGAGATCTTGCTTCTATTTTCAGAACATATGCCCACGGGTGTGTCCGACATACAACGCATTGTTGGTCAATGAGCTGAGGCTTTGGTTCTCCTGTCGTTAACTCATGGGCAATCTTGCAACTCGTAAAAACTGGCTGGAGCGTCACACTGCGACTCGTAGTCTTTAAAGGGTATAACGACCCGAGTAGTGTTTTTTTGTGGTAGCTTTAGACCGCAAAGAAGACCGGTCAGCTACCTTTGAATCTAGGAAGGTTTTAACAGTGGAGTCCACAAAGTGCTGGGGATACTTCAGTCCATTACTACAGTCATGTCGACAATTGGTACAAGCGTAACCTACTAAAAACTATGCTCGATCGCGCAAATCACCTGTCATCGTCGTGGTCTTACTTCACTGAGGACTGCGAGCGACTGAAATTTATGTTCTCTAAGCTGAAGTATCCCCAGTACCTTGTGGACTACACTGTTAAAACCTTCCTAGATTCAAGGGTCGCTGACCAGTCTTCTTTGCGGTCTAAAGCTACCACAGAAAACACTACTCGGGTCGTTATACCCTTTAAAGACCACGAGTCTGCTAATATCATGAAGACGCAGTTAAAAGATCTCAGTGTGAAGCTCCAAACTACTGTCCAGCCAGTTTAACGAGTCGCAAGATTGCCCCGGAGATCCCGAAAGGCGAGCCAAAGCCTCAGCTCATTGACCAACAATGCGCTGTATATCAATTCAAGTGTGACCTGTGCAAAGCTGGTTATGTCGAATACATCCGTGGGCATCTGTTCGTACGCGTCGATGGACATAAAAGCAAGACCTCGTCAGTGCGTAAACAACAGGATAATAAACACGCAGGCAGGGTTGTTGAAAAAATGCCAGAACAAGTTTGATTGTCTCGAAAACAAAATGTTACTCATTAAACAATTACGACCGTGTTTAAAAATAAGCAAATAGTGCAGTTAAGATGCCCTAGCCAATTTTTGGTAAATAGAATTATTTGAATTCTTTGAATTATTTGCCCTTAACTAGTGAGAATGTAGTCCTTAGTGCTACAGTGTAGAAGTGTCATTTTAATTTTATAGATTATTATCATCATTATTATTATTGTTATAAATTATGGTTCTTTATTATTTTACTATTGTCCTGTCAATGGGATTGCCGATTCAACCAGCATGTATTTCGAATATGGCAAGCTAGGCTACATATATTAAAACAAAGCTTGAAGTGCAATGAATTCTGTTGTTTGCCGATAAGTACCATTTTCGGACCCTGGACTTCGCTGAAAGCAAAGAAATTTGAGCAACTGGGCCCAAATTGCGAAATTCTTAAGGCCGAGAAAGTTTTTCCGGTAGGATGACTGGAAACTGGGGACGTTTTCTTAGCCGAATTTGAGGTAAAAATTTCCAAGCGTGGAGCGTGGATCGGGAAAACTGAAGAAATACACCCGTGATTCGTGGATAATATATTAAGCGTGACGCGTGATCCTTTAAAGTTGTAATGGGTGAATCGTTATATATACCAATAGAGGTTGGTTCGTTGGAAAATGAAATGAAAGCTGCTTGTCAAATTTATAACACGTGTTCACTTGCGAATTGTTGCAATGGTGAGCGTCAGAGTACTCGTTTCGTTTTATTTGAGACCGGAATCGGGCAAAGCTGAAGGACAACCAATGGACAAAAAAACGTGGCAGCCTATCGAAAGACAGACCAAGAGATCGAGGTTGTAAAAAAGAACTTTATAAGTTCAAGAAATATTTTGAGAACTTTGCTTCCATTTAAGAAATTGATCAATTCTCTATCCAACTACGTGATACGTGAATTCCTAAAAAAAAGGTTCCGAGATTCGTGAATGTAAGGAAAATGAACCCGTGATTCAAGATCCAGGTTTTATAGCGATGACGTCATCCACCGTCCATCTCTACGTCCACCCCTCCATGTATGCCAATGTGACCATACATCTTTGACATTGGACATCCATGTTATGATCAAGTGACAGCTGTCAAAACAATGTATCCGCTGACCAGTATCAAGTGACCATATCGCGGGCTCAAGGTTAGAGTTCACAGAGATCAGCGGGTGTGCTTTTTGACCGCTGACCAGCTACTGTTTTTCGATTGGATTGCAGGCTCAACCCAGGCTAAGTCACCAAAACATAAACGAAGCTTCATCTTTCGCGCGCTTTCGGTGAATCGACGCGGCTACACAGCCATTCTACGTCAACTATAGTTCTTACACAGTCAAGGCTTTTCGTGTTCAGGTGGCAAATGGTTAGGAAAATGTTTTTCGCTGGTTTCAATCCAGTTTGACATATCATGATAGCTGTGGTCCACACTGGTGGCTACGCAGTTATTCAAGTCAAGCATCGGCGGGATATTGACTTAAAGCTGAGTGTCTATTTTTAATTTGTTGAGAGCTGATTTTTTCTCTGTATTGCAATTTTTGGCATATCTTTAGAAACTCTGATAAGGTTACATGGTGCCTGGAGGACCTATGTCTAGAACAGAAACGAAAGGAATGAGTGAGAGAGAATGACAACGACAAAACAGAATACCAGTAATAGCTCATACTTAGCGGAAGAAGTTACTCTACAAATTTTTTCCTTGGCACTAAACCGTTTGTTATTCTTACGAGAGGTTATTTTCATGCAAACGTCGGCCGTGTAGCACTATATTTCAACAGAATTAGCTATGAGAGAGTGATGAGAAGTGCTAGTTTCTACTGATGTAAACCATGTGAGCGTTAGCCCAGCCTACTCAATAGGTCCACTCAAGGACAGAGAAAAGGTCTGACCAGGGTGGGAATTAAACCCACAACCTTTGGGTCAGATCACCGCTGCTCTACAGACTGAGCTACAAGGTCAGATGGGAGTACACGGCCAACGTTTGCATAAACGAAACCCTTTGTACTTGTACATATTTATTGTCGTGAGTTTGACATCTTCAATTCCCACGATTTGCTCCCGTCTGACCTTGTAGCTCAGTCGGTAGAACAGCGGTGATCTAACACGGAGGTCGAGAGTTCAATTCTCACTCTTGTCAGAGTTTTTCTCTGTCCTTGAGCGGGCCCATTTCCGTTCGTAGGGCTAACGCTCACATGGTTTATGCGAAACTTCAACATCCCCTGCCCCCCTCCCTGAGCAAAGCCCGGGCATTTGAACTGTTGAAGATTGGATCGTTCAAATTCCCGCCCTCGGGCCAAAATGGTGTTCAAATGCCCTACCCTATCGTCGGATTTGTCTGTCATACCCTACTAAAGCACAATCGTCGTCGGCTCCTCCTGTCCCTAATAAGGACCGTATGAAGACCTTTTAGAAAGCCAATCGCTCACAAATGCTACATCTCTTCCTTAAAACTCTTCCATCTCGTCCAAACACGTGTTTTAGATAACGACCACGTGGGGTGCATGTAGGTCACGGGACGTCACAGTTAGTGTCACGCATGATCCATAGCCGTTGAGAAGAATGTCAGATTTATAACAAAAATAATAATATTTACAACAATTGTTTTTTAGAAAACTTCGGCACCCGAAAAAAAAATAATTCATTTGAAACCTGACACTTCCGGTTCAAATTCCCCACTCCCCGGGCACAGGAGATAGTCAAATGTCCAGGGTTTGCCCGAAGGGGGGAGGGGGGTTGTTGAAGTTTCGATTTGATCGGCGCATTACATGGGTAGAATATAGCACTTCACATCACCCCCTTATAGCTAATTCTTTTATTTTTACGGATAAGTTATGTAAAGTGGATGCGTATTCTTAAAAGTGGCTTAGTCGGTCTTTCCTTTGTTAGGAAAGAAACTCCAATTTTGATTGTCAACTGGAATTAAATAACAATTATCTGTACTCTTTTGGACATAAAGAAAAAGTTGATTTGTTTGTTTGTTTTGCTGTAAAATGCGAGCGAACAAGTGCTTTTTAATCCGTTTGCCCAACTGGTTTTCGTTGTGCCTGGACAGTGATAAGAATATTTTGTCCTTATGTTATAAACACGTAATCGCAATGAGTTCTCGTAAAGTTAGATGGAAATGTCACTAGCTTGTGTTTTCAGAGGTTTGTTTAAAGCACCTAATGGTAATTTATTGTTGGAGGGGATCTTGTTTGAAGATCGTCCTTTCTTGGTTGCATTGCCGTATTTTTCCGATTCTTGCACCAAGCCAACCTAACGTGTTTTCTCGTTTTCAGAGATAAAGTGGAATAAATTTACATCGGTAAAACTACTTTTTTGACCTTGAACTGACAAACGTTTAGTTTATGGTTTCTAATTTTAGCGTGATTAATTATTCGCTGGCTATTGACAGTTGACACTGAAATGGCTTTTTTCCTTTTCCATTCGCTCGCTGAGGCTGTGCTTGTTTTCTTTCTCATGCCTTTCAAGAAAAAACTCATTGCCAAACTGGTGTATTCCAAAGTAAATTTCACTCGAAAAACGGATATCGCACTCATCGCTTCGTGATTCATGCGATATCGGTTTTTAGCGTGAAATTTGCCGTGGAGTTCACTAGTTGGGCAATGAATTTTTCTATAGAAGAAAGCAAAGAAAATGATTTAATTAAGCAGCAACCGGAAACATCAAAACGTGCACGATTCGAAACCTTTTATTTTCACTAACCCTACAGGCAGTAAGAATAAATAACCAGGAAGCTCCGCTTTTAGGCTTGGCTAAATCTATATATTAGGATCGAATTCTGTGTGGATCACTTGAACTCTTTTCCAAATTCTCTCGTTGTACATCATTTCAAGTCACCTTTGATTTCCTCTTGGAAATCTCGTCAGGATCTTTGTATTCCTGTCAGGCAAAGCAGACAGCTTTATCATTTTCATTTTTATGGTGATTTCAGCGGGGTTTGAATCAAATGATAAACAGCCATTCACCATCCTTGATCAGTCAGGCAATCCTTGCTTTCTCGAAGCCATTATTTTCCGCTTCTAGAACTCTTCTAGAGCTGTGTTGGCACGGAAACGAGGGACAGCGTACCCTCGTCAAAGGCTCTAACCATATCAATTATCTTCAATGCTTTTAATTGCACTGACAGGAATATAAGGGGGATTTTTTTCCTGGCTCTCTCTGTCCACTTTCCATTCGCGTCTGCCGCAAAAAAAATTGAATCTTCGGCTGACGCTATCTGCAAAACCTTTGCACGAACGTTCACACTTGATTAACTATTTAGTATTATTTAACACAGATTGAAAACAGTTGTAATGCCATGTAGTGTTTCCAAAAGCCTTTCTTACATTTTGTCTGAGGAGTTTTTAACATCCAAGCTACTCCTCTCTATTAGATTTTGGTATTTCGCACTGGGTGTCGTATATATCCACATTCTTTATGCAACCAGGAAATGAAACCCTTTGACTTTAAGAATTGACGGCAAAGCCTATTTCCTTAGTGCATTCAGTTCGAGAAAAGAGTCTTTGCTAAGCTTCAGTTGTGAGTGTCGTCTTTACGTCTTCCATATGTATGGAAAACCGTACTGTCATTTCTGTCTATTATCTTTAAGATCTTACCTGCCTTTCGAAGAAAGATTACAATGAAAAGGACTTGGCCGACACTAAAGATGCTACGTTTCCTCATGATCCAAGGAGTTGCAACGCATCACTTTAGAGTGTTGCAAATTATTCAAATTTAATCTGGCCTTGAAAGAGGTCAAGCGATACACGACTTTCATAATGGCGGCCAGTGCGCGGAACTGGTGACTAATTACCATGAAAACGAGGTCAGAAAGGCCGAGCTTTATCATTTTTGTTAAAGAGCGTTTCTTTATATATAGTACTGTTGGTCTTAATGGTTTGTTCAACAGCCATTTGGGATAGGCCCATATTGGGATCTTCATTTTTGTATTTTTTTTTTTATTACTGTTCTGTCGTAAAATCATATGAAGCGTTCTATCCTGGCATCATAAAACATGGATTTAACACCAGACCGCGATAGCGACTCATCTATCTTTGTTTTGTTAACTTGCACTTCCATAATTGGCTACGCAGAATATTCTTCCCACCATTCTTGAGCTTGTGCCATTGTTGCCTTCCAAGGAAGGTTGTTGGTCTGGTTCTTCACAGAGATCTTTGGTTGATTTACAGCTATATAGTGCAAACTTACACATCTTAAACATGATTACAAAAGGCCCACTGGTCGTGCTACACAAGAAAAATTGGCTTTCTTGACTTCTCCAGTCACAAATACACAACTCTATTTTCAGATTATGGGGATGGTCATTTTTCTGAAACTGTGAAAGCATTGGCCTTTAAAGGAAAAAAAAGGTCACTAGGGCGTTCAATTTCTTTAAGATACTCGTCGTCTATAAAACATCTCACCCTGATTAAACCTGTTGAAACAGTGTGATGGTCAATATTACCGATTGTTTTTCCCGACTTAGTGATATGATTGCTCGTGACCTTCGTTAACATAGGTATTTTGTCAAGTGAATATCCTCAGTCTCTTGGTAATTCCACCGTTTCTGTGTTGCTGCAACCGGACCAGTTGATTGCATCCTGCTTTTCTTTCCTGCGGATGTAAATTTTGTCCGGATCTGGATCAACGATATCTTTATCTTTCCCAGATTTGATATACTCGTGTACTCTGTTCCAGGTACCAGGAATATCATGTTCCCCGATAATTTCTTCAACTGAAGAATGGACGTCAGAAGGTCATTGTCACGAACCTTGTTGACGTCCCGAAGCCTCTCTGCCCTCGTTTTCAGTTAACTCAAACCAGGTCCCGCTCGCCGTCGGCCATTATGAAAGTCGTGTTTGAGACACTCATTATTTAACCCATTTGAGCCCTGAGAGACCTAATAGATTTTACTATGTCTAACGCCAGACGATTTCACCCATTAATGGGGGCTGCCTCTGAGATGCCTTGGTTAATTATATAATTTATGTAATTTTAGCTTGTCATCTCTTGTCGCGCGTCATCAAATAAAGGAGGGTAACATTCAAGATTTCGACAATGGAAAGTGTTCGAGAAAATGGAGAATGGTATTGTGTCGTCTTCTGCCAACTGATTTTGGAAACTTCACTAATTTTTCCAGTCGATGTGAAGCGAAAAATACGTCTTTCAAATCCATTGCTAAGAGGAAGTAAAATTCCACAAAAGGAATTTAAATTACTGCCGCACAAATTTAACAAAGGAGCTCAAGCTCGCACAGACGTTTTAAGGGCCCACAGACGGGTTTTTCGCGCGTTGCTAAGGAAGTGAAATGTTACTTCCGGGTAACTGACGTCATCATATCATGAGCTGACAAGAAAACCCACTCGCAAGCAAATGTCACTGCACAAACTGTTGTTTCCATCGAAGGTTTTTTCTCGCCCTTCCTCGCGCTCGTTCTCAGATCAACTGCGCATGCGTAAACGAACTGACCTCAGGTTTGAGAAAAAAGCTAAATTTCCAGCGGTTTTTAAATTGAATTAATATATTTTTTTTACATGGCACGTTTCACGCCCAAATACAGAATTTAGCTAAGCATTGATTTTTTAAAATCATCTTTTTTGAAAAAGTTAGGGGTATTTCAGTATCGTTTATGTCTTTAAAAAGAACATTTTTCAAAATAAAAAGAAAACCATGCTTGGCTGGATGCAAAAACGAATACAAATTATCAAACCATCGATTAAATACCCAAATTGCGTAGCACGGAGACAAATTTAGAGTTTTCTTTTATTGGTCACGTGGCCATGGGCGTGGTATGATGACGTCATATTTAGGGTCATTGGCTTACAAAAGTTGGACACCGACCAAAATAATGCCAATTTCTCTCAAATTACTTAACCATTACATCCTTAGCAACGCACTCCAAAAAATACGTCAGTGGGCCCTTAAGCACTGTTATGGGAATACTGCTTTGTTAAAATCAATGTTAATTTTGGAATGTCTTATACCTTTTCCCAGCAACTATTAACTTTACGTCACAGACACAATCTCGGGGAGGATACCCCAATCCGAGTGAGCAGCGGAAATGGAGTTTAATTTTTCATGTCAAAACAATTTTATCAAGCGCTAGAAGAATTCATCAAAGACACGAACGGTTTATTGACCTCTTTACTCCAAACTTTCCATTTTTAGTCACATTTTCACATCATCATACTTTCCATAGACGTTCTTTACATAAATGCACTACCTTCATGGAAACTCGGCTCGTCTAATGGTTCCTCCCAACGAACGCACTTCCTAATTAATGATTACTGCTAGATTTAATTTATGTCTCCTGAAGTGGTCAGGATTCCGTTAAATATGAGTATTCCAAATGAATGCGTCTACGAAAGGCAATCATGTGTACTACACCGCATATGTCGATGGTCTCCCATCCAGATACCAACCCCACCAGACAGGGACTAACTTCAGTGAATTAATAGGAAGGTCCCCTCGTAGCACTTCACTTGTTGTCAGCAATTACCAAAGTAATATTGCAATGTATGTCTTCGCGTTATAGAGTCACGCAAGGGTATTGCTTGCGAAGGGATAGAAACAATTCAACGCAAACGCCGAAATGAGAGTTGAGAATTTATCTTTGCGATCGATCGCAAACACATAGAAATCAGGGATTTGCCGTATAGCCCATAGGCAAATCAACAAATATACCTCTGCATATAAATATTTCCCACAGCCGACTTTCCTGCTCAGGTTGGAGACAATAGATTTCAAACTGATCTTTTACGGCTTTCCACCGTTCAGCTTCAATAAGCCTTTTGCAACAAACGATTACATGGTACAAAATCCGCCATGCTGGAGGGCAAGCTCATTATTATTCCCCCACTGGGACATTAAAAGAAAGGCAAGTCAAGCTTGACTGGTTCAGGTCTCTTCGTTTTAATGTCCCAGTGGGGAAATAGAAATGAGCTTGCGCTCCAGCATGGCGGATTTTGTAGCATGTGATCGTTTGTTGCAAAAGGCCTATCGGCATTGCAGATTTCGAATTAAAGTAAATGAAGCGGAGGATTACGTGATTTGTTGAGTTAGTAAAGGTCCAATCAAAGAGTATGTAAGAATCTACCCAATCAGACAAGGATACGAAAATCATTGTAAACCTTTTGGGATATTAGAACAAGCTTTTACGAGCCGTTGCGCAGACTGACTATATCCAGGTTTTTGACACAAGTTCGAGTTACGCGTAAGCCTTAATAGATTGTGCTTGACAACTACCATGCATAATAGACCGTATTCATAAATGGCGGCTAAGTAATTATTCTTTTGTCTTTATGCTAATCATCCTTACTAGCCTCGTAAACACGAGCAAAATTCAAAAGAATTTCTCTTCCAAAGTGAGGCTAGTTAGGATGATTAGCACAAAGACAAAAGAGTAATTTCTTGACCGCCATTTATGAATACGGTCTATGCTATAAACTATAAGAGACTGTAGAACATACCAACTGTTGAACAGTAATTATATCAGTGTGGTTTCGCTGGATAGTCAGTATTTAATTTCAAATTATGTTCTATCACAAAGTCAAGTCAAATTTATGTTATTGTTCCATTTTTATCCATAATAATCTGGCACCCTATCAAGCAACTGTTTATCATTATCATTCGATGTATTTTGTCCTTCCTTTTCATTGGCCGAGAGCCCACCACGTGACCTGCAAATAACTGCCCACAAATAATTGTTTTGCTTCAAATAATATTCTGCTCATGCGCAATTGAAATCATGAACATATTTTCCTTTTTTTTTTTTCGGATTTCAAATCCTTGAAGACTGTGAAGTTGTTCCTGGAAGTCTTCAGCCATTTGAAGGCATACATTTTGTTAATTAACAGTTGACTGTACGTACAGTCAAGTCAAGTCGACAGAATAAAGTATTTAACTGAGAAGGAAACCAATTGATCTCTGCCTGCAGCGCGCGCTTACCGCTTCCCTCAGAAAATTAAAAACAAACTCGGTGATCGAATGATAAAACAATTATTGAACTCAGTTATCGCATAATATCGTGATTTCTCAGTGTCTCGCAGATCAATTCTTTGCCTCAGCCTTCGGCCTCGACAAATAATTGATCTGCTCTGCTCGCCACTGACAAATCACGATATTTTGCTCAACCTCGTCCAATAATTGTTAATTATTTGAGCAACTTTCACGGAAGTTACTAGCACAAGCTATCAAGACCTATTTACATTTCCGACTGCGCACCATTAGGTACGAGTGGACGGGCAAATTCTATTACAACATAACAAAAGTAAAGCGCTTGCTCTGATCGGTCATTTGCCCATTTATCATTTGCCCATCGGTGAATGGTTATGACGACAGCACTATCGCGTGCGCAGGAAAAAAAAAAAGCTACAATAATGACCAACCAGTCTACCGCCGATAATGATGAAATTTCTTGTCATCTGTGAAAAAAAAGACCTAGAAGCGCGGTCTTGTTTTAACCCGATAGTGGGTATTATACCCAAACGATTTCGAGCCTAAGTAAAAGACAGCTCGAACAGTTGAGCAAGAGGCATTCAAAGGGGACAAAGGATGTCACAAACTATCACGAGCTGTTTTGGTTATGTTATAAACCAAATAGTGAACGGTTCAGGGCGTACTTCGTGGAATCGTACGAAAGGTCTTTGTCAAAAGGAACCAAGGGGAATTAAATATTATTGTGATAGAAACCGACGTTTCGGTGCATCTTGCGCCATTATCAAGGTTACATAAGGATAAAATGCCGTTTGTGAAAAGGCTAAGTTGAAGCGAATTTGCATAAAAGAGTGCTAAGCTAATTACACGAATACTTTAGCACGAAGAGAATCCGACTGTACATTCAATGCTGGTTTAAGATCTTAAGGAGGCTCGAAATAGTTTCTCCTTTTTTCAAACAAATAAACATATTCTGTTTTTAGATACAGTTAGGGTAATCATATCAAGACAAAATTTGGCCATGGCACTGAGTACCCATCGTAGATTACTTAAATCACATTTTCCTCCAACATAACGTTACCATAGCAACGATATAAGGCTTTCCTTGAGCCCTAAAATCAACATATATTGTCTTTTTTGAAAAAAAACGTACGGGACGGTGAGATCTTCCCATTCAGCGTTGCCAGATAATGTTAGAAATGATATCTAAAATATTTAAAGTTCAACAAAATCTGTAGGTCAGTTTTTCAAAAAAATAAGTTTTTTTTGAAATGTGTGGCTAATTTCTTTTTTCATCTACAGAATTTTATTTATTTTAATTTGAAAGACAAACGTTTTAAATTAATCTAAGTTAACATGCAAAAAATGAAATAAAAGCCGAGATATAACCGAATAAGGTTGCAAAATCAGGAAAAAGGAAGGGGTTACAAGAGCGGCATTTACGCATGCGTCACCCGCTCATTCGAGTGCACGCGCGAGTGAAGCTACTGGCCAATACAAACGGATTTAAGTGACCATGAAACCGTTTGTGTACAATTTTCGTTGTTTTCGTGAATAGGAGATGTCTATTTATATTCCATATGTATAGGAATTAGAAGAAAGGTGAGCGAAACTAACGGTATTTGTTTATTCCTGGTGACCCACTTTGAATCGTGAGCTGACGCGAGCAGCTTTTAGAATTGCGAGTGTGGCTTACGCGCGCGCGCTCAGCCGAAAACCCATTCGAGCCTCCTAAACCAGCATTGAATGTACAGTCGGATGCTCTTCGTGCCAAAGTATTCTTAACAATTAGACCCGTAGCCCGCAAGGGCTACGGGCCAATAGCCCATGAGGCGAAGCCGAATGGGCTATTAAACGGCGGCCCTTAAGGGCGAAGGGTCTAATTGTTTTAGTATCACCCAACAAGTCGGACAGAAAAGGCAATAATAAAGTTAGCAAATGCAAGTTGAAGAAATATTTATTTGGGAATAAAACGAAAGAAAGCTTCACGCTTTTTGCTACTCGAGGACTATTACTAATAGTCCTCTAGTAGCGTAGCCAATCAAAAAGCATGATTTTCATTAGTCCACTAGTTGTGTGACACTAAATGTAAATAGCTTGGCACTCTTTTATGCAAATTCGCTTCAACTTAGCCTTTTCACAAACCGCATTTTATCCTTATGTAACCTTGATAATGGCGCAAGATGCACCGAAACGTCGGTTTTTATCACTTATATTTCTTGTCTCATGTATTTCCAAATCGTTTCTTATCCAACTAATAAATCACGAAAAGCCCTTCCTTTTCTAACTGTGACAGATATTTATCTTGGACTTGGTTGATACACTCTTCACCCAAAGTCTGCCTCTGTTTCTTCGTAGAGCTTTGTCCATTTGATTAACTCTGACAAAACAGTTTGTGTGCGCCACTTTCTATTTATTCCAAAACATCTGGTTTGTGAATAAAAAGTCTAAGCAAAGCCAAAGCATCTCCCTCGGCTCTACGAGCATTTTCAAATTCTCCTTCAACAAAGGTATTCGTATAGATTGCTTAAAGAATATGAAAATGGTTTAACCCCGCGAAATTGTACCGCCAACACAATTTGACTCCTCCTCGTTTTTCATGCGTTGTTTCCTGAAAGGTTTCAGAGAATCAGAGCATTCGATGCTCTCGGGCAATCTTAGTCTAACTGTCTGTAAGTGAGAAACAAGAATTTTCAAGTCGAAACTAGTACCATTAGAACTCATGTAGAATTCCAAGTAGAAATCAACTGTGAAATGATGAATGCTTCGGTTGTGACACGGCACAAGGGCAAACTCGTAGAAAAAAAATATCCAGGTTCTCCAAACAAAACTGCCGGTATCTAATTTGGATGCCCTTTGACCAAGCAACGACACGTGTAAATGAGCTCGTATTAAAAAGGTCCTGTTTACTCAGTGCCAAGACTGGAATACGAACTGGTGACATATTGACATATTGACATATCGATCATGTCAAATGTTAAGCTTTAAGCCTGGTGAATGAAATGACACATTATTTTGTCATGCATGTCACCTCTCCTTCAACTCTCGTGTTTGTCAGCATCTAAATAATACACTCTTTGCGATCTTAAAACGGATCACATGTGCACCAGTTTCAACAATTCAGTTGGAGGTGATGTCTCTCTAGAAGGATGAACTCTGCAACACTGTTTAGCAAAATGGCAATGTTATGGCACCAAATAAAACAAAAATAATTTCTTTCAAAGATTTAATAGGTCACCATGGCAACAAAAGGGCCATCTGAAAGCACCCTACATTATGTCTTTAAACACTAATATCTTAACAATGAACTCGGTGACCGCCAATTTCTATTTTTGGAGCAGATTCAGAGACACCTAAAAAATTTCCAGCTGTGAAGGTGGCTATGAATCCGGTTCACATATTTATTTATTTATTTTTAATTTGCAGAGAGTTTGATCTAAACCTGTAATTACCTTCTAGAAATAATAACTTGGGGTCACCGGCAACACCATAAAAAGCAAGATAAGGTAAAACAAACCCCATTATGAGGTTTTCTTATGCAGAATTGCAGTAAGGAACAATTACTGTAGCATGGCAGCCTAGTGTGCATCCGCAGAGACCCAGGGGTAGATAGGTGGGCGGGGAAAAGTCAAAATGGGTGAGTAACCAAGAACGAAAGTTAGATCTCTCTCCGAGGTGCCTAAGACCTATTGCGTCATGTTGAAGAAAAAAAAACGTGAAAGTCTTTACATATTTTTAGATTTTACAGACTCATTTATTTCTGTTACTGATCACAAAGGAATGAGACAATCACAACGAGAAGCAGACGCCTTCAGCAATCATGGCAAAGCGCAGGAAGATCATGCTCAGGAGCATTGTTTCCATTCTAATTGGTTGAGAAGCTGGCCCAAGATGTTTTGGGCCAATCACAGCAATCGGAAGCCCGGGCTTATTTGCCGAAGGCGAGGTGAATATTTGTGAATAAAAACAGAGACAGAGTCGAAGTTTTTATTTACCGATATTCACCGAGCCTGAGCTGAATAATTGTTTTAGTATAATTAAGTTGGTGATTATTTGAAGAATATGCATTTTCTTCTAAACAATTAATTTCTTTGTCTTTCAATTCGACAAAACGGCTTGCGGCCATTTTAAAAAAAACGCTTATGCGATTATCGCGTAATAATCACCTCAACGGCATCCAATCAGCGCAGAGAATTTTCATTTACCACCTATGTAACTGTACTAAGAAGCGATATCCAAACACTAACAACTTGATTGCATTATCAACTTTGCGCTACAAAGCAAGTAGCCATAAAAAGCAAGAATGAAATCGCTTTTGGCTATAATTATTTAAAAAATGAGAAAATGAGTTAAATAGATTTAGCAGTACTTTCCTATAAGGAAAGAGTGCTCGTTTCTGCAGTAATGTGAGAACAAAAACAACTAGTTGGCAAAATATTACTGGTTAGTTCCAATCTCAGATGAAAGCCCCAAGCAGAAAAACAACATGGTTATTTTCCTAAATAAAAAATCTAAAACACTATTATCATATTCCACTGTGCCTCAAAAAAGGAAGAAACTAGATAAGTTGCGTGAATAAGGGAAGAACGCAGTCAGGACGAGCAGTGAATCAACCCACAAAGACTTTCTAAAACATCAAGTCTTCCACATTTTCGTAGAGTTTCTGGTCGTAGTCTTTCATATTGATGAGCCTCTGTGAAAAGACGAAAAAAGATTTGATTTGATTTGATTTGAGTTAATGTGTTGATTTCAGTTTACAGTGTCCCCAATTAGTAATCCTGCGCTAAATTATAAAAGACTAGACACTTCAATAAAGTTTTTACCCTTTCCTTTCCTTTCCTTTCTTTGCATGGATACACTACAACGACAATGTAATGGGGGGGGGGGGGGGGGGGGGGGGGCGCCGTAGAGTGTCCCTTACGTGTTTCTGTTTTATTGGTAAATGAACCACAATTTTTGGCGTCTACATAACATAATTCGGATCTAATTGGACAACTCTGAAATTTTCCTCAATCAGCCTGTTTTGTTAGTGATACATACAGTTCGCCATTTTAAAGGACCAATCAGATCTCTCATTCATGTTGAATCTCATTATATATCTTTAAAATTCCTGTTTTTTGATTTTATCATTAGTTGTCACACCTATTGTTTCTTTGTCATTATTACTAAGTTACGTATCTCGCTTGTATAAATTTAAACGATTATATTAAAGCATACGGCATCCAGTAAATAAGTGCAAGCAATTCGCTTGTTTCTCATGCGTTTTACCGCTGACTGCGTTTTGTTCTTCATAAAGCTGAGATAGCCAAAGAAAAAAGTCTTTACGACATCGGTCAAATAGAATGAATGACCATTCCGTAAAATATGCGACACTAATTACTTTCTCGTAAGGGACAGAGAATATGATTCGGCTCTTGTCATTATCATCATCACGTGCACCATCAACATCATAGACATCGTTATTATTATTTCTGAGCCACAATTCACTTAAGCATGGCTAAAGATTTAATTTTCTCTCAAAAAAGAAACGACAATTTTCAATTTACAATACATGTTTCGACATACTCATGTCATCTTCAGTTGCAAATGAGCTTTTTTTACGTTTGTGCACTTGAATTTATATTAAGGTACGTTTCAAAATTACGTATCAGAACTTGCGTACAATTTGAATATGAAGTATGAAATGCCAGGAAACAAAAATAGCGCACACATAGCAATAAAATAAAAGACAAAAGAACAGCGTAATTAAAAAGAAAGAGAGAAATCTAAATGCCTCAACTGCTGATTAAGAATGGGATTTTCCCAGTTAATGTGCAATGCCTCTTTGATCCTAATTTGGAATTTTGAGGCGGCAGAATCTAGATTTTATTTTCCTATTGCAATTTTCATTGATTTTTTTTTTTTTTTTTTGGCGTTCCTAATATACTTCCTCACTTATCGATTGCTACCCAAGGTCAAGTGGAATTCAAGTTATTATTTTCTGGGAAAAGACGTTTCAGATAAAGTACTTCAAAAAGGTTTCGACTCGGGACCTCCTGATTCATGGATGATCCATACGAAAACAAGTTTTCCGAAAACTGCAGGATGCCTTTTTATTATGATTACCCGGTTATATTTAATTGTGTGATTCGAAACACACCTTATCCAGCTAATTTCGTGTATTTCTCCCAGTAGTGCTAAAGAAAAGAATGAAATGTTGTTGTTTTTCTTTTTTGTTTTTTTAATACTACAGCAAGAAATTTGTAAAGCACCTCTTTTCCGGTTTGGATTCTCAGTAATCATGCGGATTTCAACTCCACGTCAACTCGCAGTTTGAACTATAGTTTGAATGCAGATTTTGAAATGTGCAATTGAACTAAATGTGAAACACAAGTGTAAGATAACGTTCGGTAACAGAGGATAAACAAAAGAGTAAACATCCTCATAAAAAGCACAACACTGAAACAGATGAAGACAGACAAAAGCACTAAGTTCATTTATATATATTGTGTTTTTGTTGGTTGTACCCTTACGGATTATTCATTGCTTCGTTTTCATCATTCTGAATGTTGTCTTCAGAAATTACTTAAATTACCTTGTGTTGGTTTTCCATCAGTTTAAGCTCGCGTCGAAGATGTTCAAACGTTGGGCGATCGTGGGGTACCTGCTGCCAGCAGTTTAGCATGAGTTGGTACCTGTACAAATAGTAATAGCCATTATCAGTCCCCGAATATTCACGACGACCCTCGTTTATCAGTCGGGTATTCTCGCAAGATATAAAGTGAGCTACATTTACACGGAAAAGGTAGAATTATTTGTAGGAAAGTAGCAATCAGTCCTTGAGATAAAGAACATAAAAGTGATGCAAAATGCAAACTTATGTCAGCAAATAATTAAAAGAGCTTCAGCGGCATGTTTTATCGGCACAAACAATCAACACACCCGGAAGTGCATTTTACATTTTGGTACATTTCTTTGCCTTTATCGTCATGACAATAGGGAGCTTAAGAAATGACGACGGCGACGGCAACAATGCCACAAAAGTGAGATATCATTGGTTAAAAAACTATAAATAACCGTGCTGCATGTGCAGCACGGACTTTAGCATATATCTTTGCGGTACTCTGCATAACGGCGACGTAAAATCACCAAATTGGAAGTTTTGACGACATTGTGAGCATGCAACTGAGGAAATCTTTCATTCTCTATTTTCACTCTGAAACCGCTAGATCCAATTTTTCAGCATGCTTCGCCAATATTGTAGGACATGAACGAAACGGACAAATCGCGAAAGAGTTATGATAAAGCGAGTTATATTTTCAGGAGACACCGTTTGCCTTCGTAGATCTTGAGGTACCTATTGATGGGAAAGTAGCAAATTTTTAAGGTTATGTGGGTGACATGAACACTTGAAACAAAGTTTCAATTTTCTCCCAAACCTCCACAACGTTCACGCCACTTGCGTTTAAAAAGGCTCCACGCTCAACTACTGGGAATAGTCGAGACGTGATTAAAATAAGGCAAGTTGCATTTTTACGGGGCGGGGGGTAGAGAAACCCCACCCCCCAGAAGAGTTTATTTTCGTCGTCCATGCTCGAACTCGTCACCAACATAGTCACAACCTTGTTACCATCATGATTTTCATGATGGTTGCCATCAGTGCACTTATGATATGCGAGTCATTATTGTGAAAAGGGGGATAAGGAGAGCCACTTGATTCTAAACATCAAATCGTAAAATACAACGAGAAGTTATTGAATCTTACAGGGGCTCCGCTACATGATTTGGTTTAGGCATCCGGTAGCCCTCATTGAGTAACTCCATAATCTTTCGCACGTTTATCCTCGGATAGGGTGATCCACCTTAATTGAACGAGAAACAACATACATCTTTCAGGAATGAAAATATTGTACAAGTGCAGGAAAACTGTAATTCGAAAAATGTTTATCAGAAAACTCAATTCTTTGAAAAATATGCGAGACCTACCAATAGTGAAGATCTCGTAAAGTACCACTCCAAAACTCCAGCTGCATTATAAAAGATATCAGTTAATAAAGAGTTCATTTAGTTAGTGCTCACTTCTTTTCAGACTGTGATGCTAAGTGAAGAAAAAACATTGACATAATGCAGGCATTGCTTGTATTGGTTAAGGAGGTCACGTGACTGAACATTGGTTTATTCAACCTAAGCTACGGCCAGTGAAAAATAAACCACACCGATTAATATCGCTACTTACACATCACTCTTGGTTGTATAACGACCAAACATGAGAGCTTCGAAAGCTGTCCACTTCACTGGGATTCGCCCCTGCAGAATAACCCAGACCCGATGGCATTTAAATTGAAAGTATTCAAAGGGAGAATTATATAGTCTTTTACTCACTTCATATGTCAATCCCACTATCCTAGAACTTTTTTTTAGAAAAACGAGGTAAATTAATCACAAGCGGTTTTTAATGTTGATTTTAAACCCGAAAACATTCTGAAAAGCAGTAGTTGGTTCCATCATTGCTTGGGGTGGTATACATAGGGTGGCACTTGCGAGACCGCTATGAGGGGAATATTGTAAAATATAAGGTACACCTTTAATTGCACCGAATTTTGCGTGCATTATCGAAGGTGTCCAAACAACATTTCACCACGATAGTAGTTGGAAAGATCAAAACAAAAACTTTTAAGTTTTTGGTCTCATGTTTCCAAAAATCAAATATTAAAAAATCCCTTCCCCATTAAAACTCATTTGCCGACCAGGCCCTTGAAATGAGTCCTACAGGAATCTTTCCTGTATGATTTGTAGAAATCCAACATTTCCATCGATCGATGAGAAATCTGGCGTGTTTACTGAGGTCATACAGTTTCGAGTAAATGCCATTTTCCATGGTAAATTATCCCGCGGTGCCTCACACTTGGGTTTTCGCATTCCGTGTTAACCAGCCGTCACGCGTTACGAAGATTCCCGAGGTAAAAAGAAATGTCAATCAATTCATTGGTGGGAAACTTAATCACAACTTCATCAGCATCGTGATTGGCTCTTGCTCCTCGGGCATCAAAGCACCTTTCCAATTTACCACGATAAATTTCATGGGCGCTTCGTCTGATCTTTTAGTAAATTTCCATGGGAAATGTCGGTAGCAATGCGCTAAAGGGTCATTTATCGCGGTGCCCCGAGTAACGGCACCTATATTTACCTTACATACCAGGCGCGTAGCTGAGGTTTTTGGAGGGGTGTTCGTATTGACAGGAATATTTATTAAGGGGGGCTATTAAATGCGAGCGCCGGAGGCGCGAGCCTCTAGGGGGGTCTGGGGGCATGTCCTCCCAGAAAATTTTGAAATCTAGAGGCCCGGAAATGCTGTGTTCAGCATTGTGCTAGTCAATGTTTCAAACTCGATGGGGTGTAAAATAACAGGAATTTTTAGTCATAACAACAACATTTCCGACTTTTTGTTAACCTGATACCTTCATGCGTACATACCGGCTTTGTACACTAAACGAATTTCTCTTGTACCTATTTTCCTAACAATTTAATACTTTCCCGATACTTTTAGCGTTTTCTTGCAGGGTAATTTAAAAGCTGCAACGCTCAAAGTTTGTTTTTCATTCCTTCACTATTTGCTAAAAGCTGAAAACCAACAGTTTGTGTTTTCAGTCCTCCATTATTGACCACCAAAGGGGGTTCGTTCGAACTCGAACCAGTTTGTGTTTTCAGTCCTCCATTATTGACCACCAAAGGGGGTTCGTTCGAACTCGAACCCCCCCCCCCCCCCCCTTCCTTATCCTCTGGGAAAAAAAATGCTAATTTGGGTGGTGGCAACCGATGTAAGTTATCTGTAAAATGATATGTCTGGTTGCGTAGTAACGGGTAGCAAATTTGACACACAAATCTCTATTATCATAGTACGCATTGATCGCTAATCTAATCACGTATAAAGATCTAAAATATTAGCGCCTGACCAGTTTTCCGTCAAATTTCGGACCAAGAAAGCTGATAAAATTACAAAAATCTTTACTTACTATTCAAAATTTAAAATGGCCAAATTCGTGTGAAAAACTGATTTTTGTGCGATTTTTAACTCGCGCCTTTTTACTTTCTTTTTACACTATTACAGGTTGTCTTTTTAAACAATAAAGAGTCTTTTTGCAAGACCTCAGTTCTAATAGGTTTACTGAAGGCTACGGAGTCGTACCTTTGACTTCTTTTCATAAACACTTTCCACATGAACGTCCCTGGCCATTCCAAAGTCTGTCACTTTGCATGTTTCTCCTTCTCCGACCAAAACATTTCGAGCAGCAAGGTCTCGGTGAATGATCTATAAAGAAAATGCAATTTAACGATTAAATGGTTATTCAAACTACGGCGAGGGAAGTGATCGGTTCAACCTCAATTTTGTATCAAAGTTCAATCGTCTGCAAAGGAACAATCACAAATAAATTGCCTTTTAGTGACTAAGTTAAACTGGTCTCCGATAAAAAGAGTTAGGAAATCAGAGTAAGACTCTGCAGGGCCTCCCAAGTGTCAATGGGAGTCAGTGCGTTTAGCTAGTATTGGTTGAAGCGATCGATGTAATTCAAATAGCATCGAACTAAGTAAGATATGGCTCCCTAACCTGATTAATAAATAAATACATAAATACAGACGTAATTGACCGTTCCCCATAGGGGCTTTTCAGGGCCAATGAAACACAATCAACGAAAGAACAGGACACAACAACAAAAACTGTTAAGAATCCCAGCTGGCCGGAGGCAAACCAATCGGCTATTTACAAGTGCAGCTGGGAAGTCGAACCAGGGACTCCCAGGAAGAAATTCAACGAGTGGTCAGAGCGGGTCTTGAAACCGGGATCTCCGGATTTCAATGCAAGCGCCCTAACCACTGGGCCACAATGCCTCCTGATTATGCTAGAATGCTGCCAAATGGAAGGAAAAACTTGCAATGCGGTGCGTTATGAACTATCAAGAACTCAGCAAGCCGCACTCGAAAGCTTTGTCCTTTGCAACTGCGCATTTCGAGCTCTCTCAACTGAGGTGATCATGTGGTCATCGGCCGCAGGATCATGGCCGCCACAGTTTTTTTTTTTTGCGTCCGTAATTTTCTTGCAATTTGCAATCCTTTTTCACCTCAAGTCGTCGTTCTTAGTTCCTCTTCACCCTAAAGATACTAAATTGAGATTGGAAGCGTATTATAGCGCCGTAACTTCCCTAAATGGTGAAGCTATCTTTCGTCGTTTTGTCACTCGTATTAGCCGAGTGCATTTCAACACGGCGTCTCAACTCTCCGGCTACAAACTTCTCTACGGGCTTCTGCTTACGTGAGGTGACATTTCGACTAACCTAGGACCTTATTCAACGTTTAACTTTGGCCTTTGCGACCTTCGGTGGTTTCACGCTGCATGTCAATCGATCGGCTGTTCGACTTTCTCCGCTCTTAATAACAGTGGTGTGGCCATTATGCTCATGCGACTGTCCATATTATTCGACATTTTTTCCTTACCACAATCTGGACCTG
Organism: Montipora capricornis; assembly: GCF_036669925.1. NCBI lineage: Eukaryota > Metazoa > Cnidaria > Anthozoa > Scleractinia > Acroporidae > Montipora > Montipora capricornis. The sequence continues at coordinate 23,267,354 of NC_090895.1, read as the reverse complement.
ACAAACATGTTTGAAGCCCTCTCAACTTCAAATGGCCCAGTTGGACAAACTCCAACAAAAAGCCCTTGGCTACCTGATCCCCTTGTGTTAACAACAGCACAAGTAATGGACAGAGAAAGATTCGTCTTCCTCTTCGATTACTCAATTTAAATTAAAAAAGAAAGGCTGAGTTTAGTAATCTTGTGGAAGCCACACATCCTGACATAATTATATGCACAGAGTCCTGGCTCACTCGTGATATAGCAAGTGGTGAAATTTTCTCCTATACATGGTGTCTGAAAAACACCAAGGGAGTGGTGTGTTCATAGCAGTCTCCATTGATTTTGTGTGTTCTAGGGAACGTTCTTTGGAAACAGACTGAAATCCACTGGGTAAGAAAGAGAGACATCATACATGCTGGAAAGGAATCGCGTTATAGGAAGATCAAAAACTGCGATGCTTCTGATACCCCGGAAGCCAGTAAACAGTGTTGGTCCTCCATCAAGCATGCAAAATCAAACATCAGTAGTGTACCTCCCTTGAAAGTGCAGTCACTGTGACCGATACATTGGAGAAAGCTAATTCAGTGAAAGCCACTTTTTTTACTTTGTATTTCCTCCCACTACTGGGGACTCCTGTCTCCCATTCGACACCTGCAGCCCTTATCCAGACATGCCAGACATTGACATCTGCATCGAGGGCATTACAAAGCTTATTGAACGTTTAAAACCTGAGACCAAGAGTGCTGAAAGAACTTGCTCCGTCCATAGCACCTGTTCTCCAAGTAATTTTCTCATCCTTTCTTAAAAATCATTCTATACCTGATGACTGGAAGATGTCAATGATCACACCAATATATATACAAGAAGGGTGACATAGAATGGCCAATTAACTACAGGCCAATTTTACTGACCTACATATGCAGTAAGTTATTAGAGCATATTTCACAAGTAATCTGGCATCACATTTTGAGAGGCATAACATACTCTATCGCCTACATAGTCGATCTTGTGGGACCCAGTTACTTGAACTTACATCAACTCTTCAAGCTAATCTCAACGCAAGATCACAGATAGGCCCTATTATTATGGACGTCTCCAAGGCCTTCGACAAGGTCTACTACAAGAAACTCATATCCAAACTAGAGTTGTATTGAGTGAGAAATAATACCTTATTGTGGATTGCTTGTTTCCTTAACGGCCGCCAACAGAGTGCTGTGATCGATGGAGCTCCAACAGTCTTCTTATCTTCCAGTTCTTTCCGGTGGCCTTATAATTTAGGCTCCGCGATTGCGCCTACTCTATTCCTGGCCTACATAAATGACTTACCAGAATATGTGAACCCTACTGTTCACCTATTTGCAGAAGATACGGTCATGCATTTGATAATTCATTCAGAAGACCAGTGCAGGCAATAGCAATCAGACCTGGACAGGCTACAAGCATGGGAGAAAGACTGGCTCATGGAATTCAACCCAGAAAATTGCAAAGTCCTCGATCCGTGTGACACGAAGGAAAACAGATATCTCTACTAAAGCTCAACGGGCATACTTCTGTCTGGTTCGTCCACATCTAGAGTACTCTTCCACTATTTGGGACGGAGGGGGTAGAGAACAATGGCTCCCATAAAGTTGAGATGGTTCAGCGGCGTGCAGCTAGATGGGTGCTTTCCAACTTTCATCCCAAGGATAGAGTAAGTAATATGTTAAACAAGCTTGGTTGGTGCTCCCTTGAACATAGGCGCTGTGATGCTCGCCTAGTGTTCATGTACAAGATTACTCAAGGCTCTGTAGCGGTTGAATGCTCTCGCCTGCTCCGCTCCATTATAAGAACGCCGGGCCACACCCATCAACATTCATATCTTCCCATACCTTCTTACACATCACCCTATCAGCTCTCGTTTTTTTCCCCCAGAAGTATTGTCTCACAGCTGTCTTAATAGTTGTTTTACCTATATATTTGGTATTTATTTACTTACTTTCTTATCTTTTTTATCTATCTACTTATTTCTTTACGTATCAATTTGCTTTCTTCTGTATTTTTTTCACCGCCCACTGCTGATAATCCGCTTAAAGAGGGGAAGCAGGTACTGGACGATAGATAGGTAGACAGACAGACAGACAGACAGGCAGACAATTATATAATTATCGCACGCAGTCTAACACAAACTCGTTCCCAGATCCCACGTGTTCTTTAGTCATCGTGTCCTGGCGCTGACTAAAAACATGTGAGCTCTGGGAAGGAGATTGACGGAATCTTCACAGTCCAAAGTTAAAAATATATTCATTTTCATCCATTTCACTGCCATTCATTGAACTCGTACTCACAGGACAAAGTACGAAAACTCAAGTGACCAGTTCCCAAATAGCTTGATAGTTTAAATGGTAGAGCTGTGCTGTGCCATCTCATGGTCATGAGTTCTAGGTTTGAGTCCAGTTTAAGTCTGATTTTTCATAGGGTTTTTTTTGAACCTGCTCAACTTAACTGGTTCAAAATTTTCACGGTCCACAGTTCAAGATTTGAGGCCGTCATATATCTCACTTTCATTACTCACATTTCTTGAAGACAAATAACTCATGCCATCAGCTATTTGCCAGGAGATCTTCATTAACTGCAATGAACTCAGATGTGTTTCTGGTTTAACATCCGGGTCCTTGAAGTATGTGTCATTTAAACCTCGGCTCTTTCTCAGGTAGCCCAGGAGATCACCAAACGGGACATATTCGATGATAACAAGTATGGGATCTTTAAGGTAAAGACATACAAAGGAATTTAGAATCAACGAAATCGAAAAGCTATCCTAAAGGTGCGTCAGTGTCTATGGAATGATTTTCATAATGTCTACCGTAGATTCATACCAAGATAAAATGCAGGATATTTCAGTGAAAAACATCAAGTGTGGTCATTTAATCAGATATGTCCAGAAATGTACACAATTAGATGCATGACGATTTTGATAAGCGTCAAAAAGTGTCCCCTTGCTCAAAACTTGCGTCTGGGAATAAAGACAATCAACGTCATAAAGTGTTCCCCCAAAACTCCAGTCCTCCAGTGAAGTTACCCTCGCAAAAAATAACGCCAACCGTTATACTTACGTTATGTTGGAAATGGGCAGAAAATGCTAGAGACTTGAAAGGAAACTTTGAGTTGGACATCAAAATTGGTTGTACGTCTAATAGCGGACATTAGGTAACAAAAAAATGTTACCTATAAATTTGGTTTTGGTCGCCAAACGACCGTTCAGCCCTCCACGTATGCCAATGTGACCAGTATCACGGGACCATATCTCGGCCTCAAGTTTAGAGTCCACCGAGGTGGCCATATCCAGCTAATTTACATCTGCTGAACAGTATCACGTGACCACATTGCAAGCTCAAGCGTAGAGCTCATCGTGGTCAGCTTTTTTTTTTTTTTTTTAAAGTTAACTTTACTGGTGACCAGGTACTTGGTTTCGATTGGATTGTAAGGATAATCTCATTTCCGGTCCCCGCGCGGCGTCTGGGTGCAAATAGACCCGCAAAACAAAAATTGTGTTACTTCCGGTTTTTTCCAAATTTGGTGTGTTCATTGCGAATCAAATAAGCCAATCATCTATCAAGTCAGAAGATCATTTACAACAGCCCTCTTAAGGCGTAACAGAGTGGCCCCCTCCGTGAAGGACTTTATGTGGCTGGTTTGTGCAAACATAATTGCTTTTTAGGGACTGTTTAGAATAATTTTTCACAGAAAAACCTCTGCTAAAGGATGAGAAAAATTCCAGGAAATAAAATTCGAGCAATTTTAGAACGGCAGCTGGAAAACAACACAGAAACTTTGAGGTTAGTGATGAAGATAAACATTTGCGAACGAGCCAGTATTTTGAGCACATGATTTTTCAATTCCACGAACTACTTCATGGCCGTCTTATTCACGTTAACAATCGCTGAAGATCATCAAATTAACCTCTTGTGGATGGAACTTCATATTTTGTATTTTTGTACCAGAACACGTAGTTTTTAACTATCCTCCTTTTTACCTCAAACACTAAAATATTTTAATATTTTTTTTCTTAGTGCGTGTGTGGGCGGAATTCAACAAATCATGCAATCTGATTGGTTCCGGGAGCGGACCGGCGGAATTTTCTTACCCGGCCCGGTCACGGCGGCCGGAATCCTAGCCTTGGTTGCGTGAGCTTGTGCTTAATTATTATTATTATTATTATTATTACTATTATTATTATTATTATTATTATTATTATTATTATTATTATTACGTTTAGAAATATAATTGAAATAAAAATATTTTTCTTTGAAACGTTCAGTTTGTAAGTCGCTTTAACACTGCATTTGCTATCAAGCGCGGTGCGAGTCAAGAACTAAAAAAGTAGAACGCAAACGGCGGTGGCAAAAAAGGCTAAACAAGCGGATGACTGAAATAAACTTAGTGACTTAACGTTCCTATGTCTCAACATACATCTTCAGAGGTAACCGTTAGCTTAATTCTTTTAAATATATAATCCCAAAAATTCTTCTGAAGATGTATGTTGACACATACGAACCGTTAAGTCACTTAAAATTTATTTCAGTTATGCGCTTGTTTAGCCTCATATTTGTCACTGTAGTTTACATTCTATTTCCAGTCAAGCTTCGTTTTCCAAAGAGGAAAACAATGTACAATTAAAAAAGTGACTTCCGAGAGGCAGGGAGATGGAGAGAAAGAAAATAACGAAAAATAGCGAAAAACTGTGACCTCGGTCTTGAAGAAGCTGCCCTCGGCCTGCCCCCACTGGCAGCATTTTAAAAACTTCGGTCACAGTTTTTCGCTATACGGACCTCACAGCTGGCAAATAACATGTATATACTTTTGCGAATTTTTCTACCTACAGTTATCTTTCTGAAAAGTCCTTGGTTTTATGCTAATTGTTTTTTTTTTCTTTTTCAGTGTAAAGCCTATTTTATAACCTTTAAAATGAGATACTCTGAGCCTCATTGATATAGGTATAGGTATAGGTCTTTGAGGACCCACGTTATTAGGGGCTAGGGGTCAATAGCCCATGAGGCGTAGCCCTTGAGGGCGAAGGGTCTAATGAACTGTTTTAGTATCACCCAACTAGTCGCACAGAAAAGGCAATAACAAAGTTAGCAAATGCAAGTTGAAGAAATATTTATTTGGGAATAAAACAAAAGAAAGCGTCACGCTTTTCGCTACTCGAGGACTTTACTAATTGGGTGATACTAATTGATTTCAGAGGAGGCTGTCAACATGGTGAAAGTGAACATATTCTAAGTTATATCTAAAGAAGAAGAGTATAAATCACTGTTACCAGATATAGTGACGCATCCCAGTAACTTGATAACATGTGGATGAGGTTTCAGCGTCTTCATTACTTCAAGTTCCGACATTAAGTCCTTTTTTTCCATCTCTTGAGCGTTTGCTACACGTTTCAAAGAAAACGAATAATAATTTTGAGTATGCGCAGCAGATGATCTTGTGCCGCGATGGAGGCGTGTATACGGGATACGCGGAGGTGGATGATCAAAGACAAGCTTAATTAAGGTCAATGATGATAAGACTGAGTTAAATCTTATTGGCACCCGTGCTCAGCTAGAGAAAGTGAAGTTGATAGTCTAGATATTTATTTTCATAGAATGTTTGTCAAGTGTAGCACTATTCATACTATTATTTGTAAAGCGCATTTGAAAACGGTAATGTTGAATTTGCGCAATAAATAAATAAGTAAACAAACAAATAAATAAATAACTAATATTAGTATAACCCAACTAGCGGACTAATGCAAATCCTGCATTTTGATTGGCTACGCTACTAGAGGACTATTATCAATAGTACTAGTCCTCGAGTAGAGAAAAGCACGACGCTTTCTTTCTTTTTATTCCCAAATAGATATTTTTTAAACTTGCATGTGCCAACTCTATTATTACCTTTTCTGTCCGACTAGTTGTATGATTCTAAAACAATTAGACTATTCGCCCTCAAGGGCCGCGGCTCAATAGCCCCTTTGGCTTCGCCTCATGGGCTATTGACCTGTTTTAGCCCTTGCGGACTACGGGTTTAATTGTTAAATAATAATAATAATAATAATAATAGTAATAATAATAATGATAATACCTTTATTTTATATAGCGATAATTCGAAGGTTAAAAACTGCTTTACAATGACAATGAATTAAAAACTAGATTATAGAATTATGTACATAAGAATAAAAGTAAATGTTTACAAAGAATGTTTTTATAAAAAGGGGCATAATCAAATAATTTTTATAAAACCTAGTATCTAACGACAACATCTTTAACCAAAAAAATAAATAGTAATAATAATAATAATAATAATAATAATGATATTATTATTATTACTACTATTACTATTACTGTTACTATTACTATTACTATTACTATTACTATTACTATTACTATCATCATCATCACTATTATTATCATCATCATCACTATTATTATCATCATCATCAGCGTCATTTTCATTATTGACGATGGACTTTAGCTTGTGTGATTTTCCATGGAAAAGTCAGGCTTTCTTTAGCATTTTCAGTCGTTTCAGTTATGCTCGTCGATAAAAAAAAAGACATTTCTCCGAATTATCTCGTGACCCGCAGCAAAAATGTCACCCTAACATGGAAAGACGTCCCTTCAACCGAACGCCCATCTGGCTTAGGGATGCCTTTCGTCGTTATGGAGCGACATCGTTCCACTTTCTATCAACTTTTCTTTTATTTTCATTTGTCCCGTTGGTGGAAGGTTGATCTGGTTCTATCTTAGGAGACAAGTCCTTAAACGTAGTCAGTTTGTGGCGAAATAATCAACCTCTTTTTTTTCCACTGAGAGTGAGACTTTTACTCTGTCTAACGCCACACGATCTTAATCGTCAATGCAATGGGGGGGAGGGGGGGGGGGTGGCAGGGAGGGCCTCTTTTAAGGGTGAATGGGTAAAATAAGGATTGGCTACATTTGGCACCTTTAAGCATTTTTATAGCTACGGTTATTGTTCCTTCCATCCATGGCAGTTGTGAAGCTCTTCCTTGTGCAATTTGTCCAAAGGATCCCTGGCCAATCACTTTGTCAATGATTACGCTTTGTCTCGAAACTTCCCAGGATCGAGTTCCAGGATGAAGAGAGGAATATTCATGTATTTCAGAGTAAAATGATTTTTCACTCATCCTTCTCTGTGAATCTGTTACTTTTCGCAATTCCATGTATTGAGGTTGGGAAACTGTATTAATATTGCTGTAGTCAGTGTCCGTTTCAACTTCTGCACCTATGTTCTATAATGTGGAAGAACGGTATCTGCTTAATGATTGCTAACAACTATTATTATACATCAGACTCACTATGAAAAATCCGATTGGTCGAGAGCATTCAATCAATTCACAATAGCTTGTGAACTTGACATGATAAATGCAATATCTGCTGCAGATATTGCATTTATCATGTCAAGTTCAACGTCTGCCTGGTTACTAAGCCCCTTGGAGTGTTCTCCTCAGAAATAAAATGGCTGAACGCTTCGCTTCTGTTTCTGAGGATGAATTATGTGAAAAATGTATAATAAAACAATTATTGAATTCGGTTTTCGCATGATATCATGCATTATCAAAGCCTCGTGTCTGTGATATCATGCTCAACCTCATCCAAAAATTGTTTAATATACATCAAACGTAATGCTGATCCCCGTAAAATGTTGTCATTTTGCCCTGAAGGAATTTATCACCTTTACCAAAAATAAAATTTGGAATGGCCTTTGCAGTCAAGACGAAAATTCAATTTTGACTAGGCGCCTCTTACTCGTTCTTATCAATTTTTTGAACATTTTTGACCTACAGGGAAAAACCCGCTATTCAAATATATGCATTTATATCACTCATTAGGGAAATTTATACGGGAGAATATAAGACGAGCTAAGACGCCGCTTAAACAGGACGCGAACTGTACCATATAAATAGTTTTCATCTTATTTGGTTATTTATCATTATAAATCTAGCACACCCTCGAAGGATAACTGTGCATATTTAATGAGCAAAAACAAAAGCTTTGCACGCTGTGCACGTGCATTTTTCATTTTTGTACATTTCTTTCACGTTTGCGGCAAATCTACGACTTGAAATGGCCAATTCTCAAGTTTTAAGGAGAATGTGAACAAAAGGCAGCGAATTTGAGTTTTCTGTCGTAGATTCAATACCGCACCTCCTAATTCAGTTCCTGGGGAGTTACGCTAGTTTTTAGAAGTTAGACAAGCCGACATAACGACGAAAAAGATTAATAAACCTGAACTTGCAATTTTGAATGAAGTTTTCGTTACCGTCGCGTCGCAGATCTTAAAGTCCCTAGCGTCTAAAATAAGACGCGAACGCTTTTTTGTACCATTATACGAGCAGTTCGCGTCTTACATAAGACCTGTCTTATTTTTTTTCCCGTATAAATGGCCCTAATGAGTCCTTTTACGGGAACACATGAATCCAACAACTTGGCCTGCTCCCAACAGGGTGACTTCATAGCTCAGTTGATAGAGCACTGCACCGGCATCGCAGAGGTCGTAGAGGTTCGAATCCCAATGAAGTCACCTGAATTTTTCACGTGTCTAGAAGAGACAATTGCTCAAATTGTGCAGATAAGTGCGGGGGCCATTTCTCCCTTTCGTCTATAGCCCGCACTTCAAATTTGTACATTTATTTCATTATAGGAAAAAAATGAGCTGTAACATGACAGCCAGCATTTTAGGTTGCTCGCTGGTAGTTCACAAAGGCCCATAGACGACTCAAACTGTGCAGAACCAGACCGTTAGTGGAAGGCATATCGCTGACATCCACAAGACGAACGAGGCAACTGCTTAAAAATTCCCTAATTTTAAATTTATTTATGGCAGGAGCCCACGAATAGGAGCAATCAACGGCCATATATTCTTGTCACAGCTTTCAGATCGGTGGGAAACAACAAAAAGTTGTTTCTTTCTGAATTGAATGTCTCTCCGTTTTACAAACCTAGGCTTTTTTTGTCTTGTAATTAGTGCTGTAAGCGACTTGGGAATACGTAGCAAAATTTCGCGTAAGATTTAGATTGAAGTTTTCTAATGTTAACCGGAATAAAAGGGAGATCAGATAAATGCAAGTGCCTCATGAAGCCAATTTGTCCCTTCCAACACAGCAAGAGTTGAACTCTTAAAAGGTTCAATCTTTTTGTCTTTTTAGAAGCTATTTGCTTTGTCAACTTACAACTGGAGACCCATGTACAGATGCATGTGGTTCCTCTGTTCGTCTAAAAGAAAAATATGCAATCACCAGATAATCTTACCATTGTCGCGTAACAGTGCTCCAATACTATTGCAGTAAAATGAAATGGCTATAGTACTATTCTAAGTTGTAATAGTATTCCAAATTGTACTGCAATCTTCTCTTCCTGTTAAATTACCATTAACAACGCATTTTGTGGATTTGCAAAATGATTGTAGAGCAAATTGTGTGGACAGATGAAATGGCTAGCAAAATCGACTGTGGAAGGCTTAAGAAATTAATCAGTCGATTAGCTAACGACCATTAATTACCTATGATTTGGTTATTACTGAATCTGTTGTTGATAATTGTACTTATTTAGTAATTAATTGTGGTAGTAGTCGCAACAGAAACGGATCGATTATACAGCGAATCAAGCCAAGCAGATCAGGGTTTTTAGTTGTAAAGTTAAAGAGGAGATAAGAGTTTTCCAATTAAAACAAAAAGCCAAACAAAGACAGCGATGGCAGTAATGAAAGGCAAGAGGTATGCTGTCGAGAAAACAGCCACGAAATAACATTTCCCGGCAATTACGTTCTTTTCCATAGATAATCTGTTTGCTAGTGCTTGAAACTGCATTCTTTGGTTTTTAAACAGAAAGAAACTAAGCGCAAAGAAAGTAAGTGAAGGTGAAGAACAGATCCCTTGCGACCCACAAAGCGCCACCTATGCATATGGACACCAGACGATATAAGGTAGCTGAAGCACGCAACGTTTTAGAGAAGTGGACGGCAACCGGACGTGTCCCGTTCTCCTTTGCAACTTGCCTTGACACTGCCACATTTATGTTGCTAAGTATATTTTAAATATTAGAGACGATTAGCGTAAAAATGTGGGAGACACATCTGTCCTGGCATGTGAAATGTTCACTTCCGGTTTACGTCCATCCTCGTTCATGGGGGCAGTTATCGGGGTTGAAAAAGCTCATGTAATCTAGCTCTTTGCTTCACCAAGAAATCAAAGACTCTTACCGATCTTTTCTTCCTTCTAAAGTAGAACAAAACCAAAAAGACAAACAAAATTAATAATTAAATATAACGTTTATGTAGCCAGTATTAGTGGGTCATTTAGGCTCCCTCCACACATATCCGGATGTATTTGTTTAAAATGGAGACCTTTTCCTCCACTTTCAAACGAATACGCGTCCACACGTAGCGCATTCAAATCGTATTCACCCATTTACACGAAAACGCTAAAACAATGCGAATACGATAGTTTCCCTTACAAAGAATGCGCAAAGCTAGCAATTTATGAGCCCACACGCAGCAATTCGGTGACAATTTTTGTTTGGTGTTGATCGGTGTTCATGTTTAGTGTTGTTTCCATCTTCTAACATGTGGAAATCAGTAACCAGTAAATCTAAAAAAAAATAATCAGCCACTATAGTCTTAGCTGACAGGGAAAGCAACCTCGCTATGTTCAATCGCTTCCTTAAGGGGTGTGGCACTTAACTACAGGAAGACAATGGTTGCTAAGGAAGCTGTTAGTAAAGAGTTCTACAACATTGCATTGCATGGATGGTTCTATGAAGTTACTTTTTCAACGGAAATCTGACATCACTTCAATAAGAAGGCGCATGCACAACTAGTCCCAGTCCTCTGCCGTGCGTGTCAGTGAGAAACTTGTAAAAACTCTCAGGAAACGGAAGGAAGAGGCGGTGTTTTGACCGGATGGGAACCGTCCGATCATTTTTCGTAAACTGTAGCATGGAATTTCTATTTGGACAAAAAAAATGGAACTGATATTTTGAAAAGTGTATCAAAGAAGGGCCTTATGACTTGATAATTGTTTTGAGAAGTAATTTCTTTGAAAATTCCAGAGTTTTGAAGCAAACAAATGTTAAATAGAACACACTTGGCTAAAAAGGATAACTGTAGAGTTAAAGGGACTCAAGAAGTGGCTACTTTTTTATTGTTAAATTACTTTTTACTTTTATTTTTTTTTCAGAATAAAAACTAGCGATAAAAAACGACGTTTCGATCTCTCTGATATCATTTTCAAGTAGTAAAAGAAGCGAATAAAATCTGCATATATAAGTACAAATTAAGACGTGAGAATGTCCAAAGATAAAATATGTAAATACAAGCGCTAAAATGTAAGTGTTAAAATATTAAAATACTATATAAATAACTTGCACGGATTAAATCTACATGACTGTTGGTTAAAACGCTAAAGCGTGAGTGTTAAGATACCAAAACGCTATAAAGAACTATATAAAAAACTTCGCACGGATTGAATCTGACTGTTTGTTCAAAGTTGGTTTAAGCTCCTTTATAAAAAGCATTTCGTAGATGAGGCAATCGAATTTACTTTCGCACTTTCTCAAGATCTTAAAGTCACGATATATGTCACTAGGGACTGTTCCATGTTGCTCTTTAATGTGATTCCCGATTGAAGACGATCCTGAAAAAGCTGGTTCTTGGTGGCAATGTTCAGCAATTCAACCCTCAGTTTGAGGGGAGCTTGTATGAACAAATCGATGGTGTTGCTATGGGTTCGCCACTTGGACCCCTGATGGCCAACACATTTATGTGCAGTATTGAAGATCGACTTCAGGACCAAGGGAAATTACCCGAGTTCTACAAACGCTATGTGGATGACACATTAAGCATAATGCCCAACGTCGAAACAGCAAAATCATTCCTTTCTGTTCTGAAAGAGATCCATCCATCGGTTAGCTTCACCATGGAACTTGGCGAACACGGTAAACTTCCCTTCCTGGGAACGGAGATTCGGAAATGCAATGGTTGCTTGGAGACAAGGGTATACAGAAAACCAACTGACACCGGATTATTGCTGCATTACAAGAGCCACGTCGATGTTAGATACAAGAAGTCATTGCTAAAAACAATGCTGGATCGTGCCTTTAAATTGTCATCTACCTGGAAACTGTTCCACCTGGAATGTGACCGTCTCACACAAACGTTCTCCCGACTTCAGTACCCAGCCCAACTGCTGCAATCGACCATCAGTAATTTTGTCACCAAGAAAGTTTCCGACGAGGCAATTTCCACACGAGCATGTAACGTGAATGAAGCGCCTGTCAGAATAGTGTTACCTTTCAAAGATCAGAGATCGGCTAATTCAGCGCGAAGGCAACTTGGGGAACTGGGCCGAAAAATTGGAATTGATATTCACGCCGTGTATACAAGCCGTAAGATTGGACACCATATCAAACCGAAAGAAAAGAAGCCGCCTATCATAAACCAGCAACGCGTTGTTTACCATTACAAGTGTGGTTTGTGCGATGCAAACTATGTCGGGTATACGTGCCGACACCTCTATCAGCGCGTCGAGGAACACATGAAAGGATCGTCTTCAATCGGGAATCACATTAAAGAGCAACATGGAACAGTCCCTAGTGACATATATCGTGACTTTAAGATCTTGAGAAAGTGCGAAAGTAAATTCGATTGCCTCATCTACGAAATGCTTTTTATAAAGGAGCTTTAGCCAACTTGGAACAATCAGTCAGATTCAATCCGTGCGAAGTTTTTTATATAGTTCTTTATAGCGTTTTGGTATCTTAACACTCACGCTTTAGCGTTTTAACCAACAGTCATGTAGATTTAATCCGTGCAAGTTATTTATATAGTATTTTAATATTTTAACACTTACATTTTAGCGCTTGTATTTACATATTTTATCTTTGGACATTCTCACGTCTTAATTTGTACTTATATATGCAGATTTTATTCGCTTCTTTTACTACTTGAAAATGATCTCAGAGAGATCGAAACGTCGTTTTTTATCGCTAGTTTTTATTCTGAAATGTGTTTCAAAAAAACTACTTATAAGTTATTTTTTTTTACTTTTAAATTACTTTTTTCTTGTTAAATTATCTAAATTATAAATTTGTAACTTAATTAGTATTTTGTTTTATATAGTCTATATATATATATTTTTTTTCTTATTGTAAAGCGCAATAGATCATATGCATGTTTTTGCGCTGTATAAATATTTTAAATTATTATTATTATTATTATTATTATTATTATTATTATTATTATTACTTCAAGCGGTCCATAGCAACGATTTGGTAGTTAAGTGTCACCCCCCTTAAACACTCACCTTGAAAATTTAACAACATAAAATGAAACTGCATGCACGCATGCAAGAAGCCCAACAAGTAAAGACACAACTTGTCTAGAATCCTTCATCTTCATTTACGAAGACCGGGGATGACTGGACTCGAGCGATCACATCATCGTCTTCGAAAACTTTCGTTTTCGTCCGTCTTTACGGAAAGTCTGCGTTTTCAAATGCGTCCACTCCGGAGACCGTTTTCAAAAATCACCGTTTTCGGTGACCGAATACGCCGTTTACGTGTGGACAACTGGATACGTGTGGACAGGACCTTAAAATATTGCAACCCAACAAAGCCAACTGACTTCTTTTGGAAGACAAAAGAGCAAAAGAAAAAAAAAAAGAAGATATTGCAGGTTATATAAAAATCGTTGAGGTGCATGGGTTCACAATGGTATTGATAAATTTTCTATTAAAAATTTTGAATCCAAAAGCGCAAGTAAAAACGTTCTATTCTCTCTACCAGTATTGTGTGATGTTTCCGGAGTCAGTTGCGTTGCCCAAAAAGCCAGAAGCGACTTTAAGATGTACGACGGCGGGGTTGAAGAAAGTGTCGCAATGTCACCTCAAAATATAACTTTGCATTATTATACGTTTTTTCGAGATTTGTCCATCTCATTCGGGTCGTACAATGTAAGCAAAGTATCCTAAAAATAGCTTGGGTATGAGGGGTTTTAGAGCAAAATTAGGGAATGAAAAATTCGCCTTGAATTTGTACGCTCGAGCGTTGTCGTCGAAACCTCAAGTGTGGTAACTTCGCGTCGCTGTTTTCCAGAGTACCTCAAAAATATGTCATCAGTAATTATAAATTGCGTGCCGCACGTGTAACACGACTATTCTTCTTTCTCCTTCAACCAATATTATTGGTTGTTTTTATAATAGGGACGCATAACCCGTCCAGACGAATTATGGATGTCTCGTGTTATTCGTCTAGTGTAAAGAGGGACGAACTTAACAAGCATAATCTTCGGAAACGTTTTTGCTGCATCTGTTAAATTCGTCTAGTGTAAAGACGGGAACAAGAGACATTATATGTCTGGACTAACTATCCAGTTTATTGCCTCTTTGAAACTACCCACTTTAGCATTCTTCGAAGACGCACTAAACTGGATGATTGTTCATCCAGACGCATTATGCGTCTTGTGCACGTCTTTACACTGAACGAATGTAACAGACGCAGAAAAACATTTCGCCCAAGTTCTTCCCAAATCAATTATGCGTCTCTATTGTAAAAACGGCCAATTAACAAATCGAAAGTGGTTCAGCGTTGTCTGTACTTTCCACAAGTGAGGATGTTTTGTTAAGAAACGGGAAAAGTCCAGATGAAATTGAATCTGTGCTTGAAAAGGCAGTAAATTCAGATTTGGAGGGAAGAATCATGCCCCAAAATTCCACAGGAGTCTTTAAATAAATCATAATGAAAAAAGGCTTTGGCTTGACTTACGTCTCTTTCGCTTTCTAATTATAATAAGGCTAGCGACAACTGTAACCAGTACCAATACGGATAATCCAATGACTACCGCATATATAAAGTCGTTTTTCTCAGGTTCTGAAGGAGGTTCTGTTGAAGCAAAAAACATTACTTTATTGTTGTCTATTGCACTTATAAGACATTGGAAATCTTTCTCTTAGGGAGGGGTGGGTGCATGCCAGTTGTAACCAGAAACATTTATATTCGGAAAATTGATTTCCCAAGTACACTCTTTCCTTTGAAGGTGTCAATGTTTCTGTAGACCATTTCTTTGAAATTCTATCCTTTTTAAATACTACCTTTATGACCATTTAGTTTCGCTTTAGTGTCAAATGATCTTGCAAAGGATGGTTTTGCAGGTTAATCAACAAAAATGGCTGAATCAAGATGGCGGCTGCCAGGCACTTGCTTCATGTACTCCCGTAATTTCTCATGTTCCAAAACATCTAATTCGTCCCTAAAAGGTTGAGATGGTAATGTTGCGCCCCTCCGGCCTTTCTTCGCCCTTCATTATACAATGGAGAAAACCATAACTCACCTGGGATAACTGTCCCAACAACTACTTCGGAAACTTCAAATTCACCAAGCTTTCCATCTTCGGTAACTTCTCTCAGCAAAGCGTCTACTTCACTCTCACCCACTTCAACATCGAAATTGAGCTCCACATCGGCAATCACACTCCCTTTTCTACAATCATTAATCATAGTTATTCTAGAGAAAGAATAGCGAAGGAAGATTCTAGGCTTTTTCATTGAGCCACACAGCAATCTGCAAATTCTTTTCCTCGAGAGATACAAACCGAATTCAAATTGAAATTTTGCCAGCTGAGAATGCTTGAATCCTCTTGATTCTCTCTGAGGTCTTATTGGTGCAAACATGTATCCCATGCCGATATCAAGACGCAATAAATCCATTGAGTGGATTCGATGGTTTTACTTAATGTTTCGTTGCGTCATTCCCTTCATGATCATAGTTTCACTGGCGAATGTTTTACTCACCATTCATATTTTGGAAAGGACGACGCTATACACGCTATACACAAAGCGTAAATGCAATCTCAATTTCATGGGCTCCCAGTGAGAAAATTAAGCCAAAAGACTTTGCGAAACATTCCCAGGCTCCTTGTAATGTATAAAGACTGTCTAAAGAGCTGTTTTTATCCCCAAGAAGTATTTGGTCTGTTTAGAAATCTTTGCTGAGAACTGAAGTGTCCGAGAATTTTAGAGAATGATATACTGTTGATGTCTTCATTTCAGAAATTGCTGGCTGAACGTGGCCTTCTGAGAACTTCCCAGTGAACCATTTGTTCATCCGAAACTGTAAGGTGACCTTTTCGCCAACTGAAATATCCCTTCCAAAAAAGAAAGGTACTACTTTTCCCTGGTTGCGAATCTTTTTGGTGTTGTTTTGGTAAAGAAATATATGGCTGTTTGGCAATGTAGAACCGAAATTCTTAGAACAGTTTGACTCTCCCGAACACTTATTTCACCCAAGATTATCGTTGGGTGCCCTTGCAATTTGAGGATTTCTCTTGGCTAGTATATCAGCGAAGAAGCATAGAAGCATTTATCCACACTAGCCTTCAAGTTTTCAGTAACATCCGCGACAACTCACCTTAGCCTGCTTACAATTACGTTGGTCAATCCAGACCCATTCAATTCTTCAGCAATCTGTAAATGTAAGGATAATTGTTAACCCAATTATTCTGACCCGTTAAGCAATAGGGAATTTACGTCTCTATTAGAGAATGCTGTCACCACATTTGAACAATTATCCTTAATAAAATCAAACTTAATTATATCCCGTCCGCTAAAATTGCGTTCATAACTGCGAGGATCATAAATTCAATGACTTCGTATCCGCAGTTTAATATATGATTCATTTTATGTATCATCACATAGTTGATTTATCCATCACGGGAACCCACAAAATGACCAGCTCTCAACGTCGGTGGCTTCATATCTTAGCTGGTTAGAGCGTCACACCAGTATCGCGAGGTCGCAATGTTCAAACCCCGTTGAAGTCCTGAATTTTTCAGGCATCCCTACGCAATTGCTAACATTACGTTCATAACTGCGAGGGTCATAACTTCACTTGATTGGACTATTAACATTTTTTTTTCTTGCGGACGCTGTTCTGACTTCTTTTCTTTCTTTGTTTTTAGTAATGTCAATAAGTTTTGGCTTGAAAAAAAAAGGAGTCATGTTTTACAGTGAAGGTATAGAATTTGTAAAGAAAAGCAAGTTAATTAGTCGTCGAAGAGATCCAAAACAACAACAACAACAACAACAACAACAAAAACAAAACAAAAAACAAACAAAGCTTACAGCCCCTTCGATTTTATCGACGAACGTTTCTGTCATCTGATTCTCAAGATCCTCGTATTCAAGTTTAAATACTTCATTCCTGAACTCAAATCCAGCCTTGATGCTCAATGCTAGATTTTCTGTTTTAAAGAAAAAACAAATTGAAAGATTTAAACAAAGATAATTTATTCATTCAAAGTTGCAAACAGCCCAGGGAGAAAAGTGGAGTATCTGAAGACAATCTTTCATGATCAGTAGATCAGAGTAGAATGACAAACTACAACATTATAACGACAGACATTTATACGTCCAGCATTGAAATCGAATTCACGAAACATTGCTGAGAGATATGTGTTCTCAGTACTATGCAATTCCAGTCAAGTAAAACCTGAAACGATGGTACACAATTTAAAGGTCCAGATGAACTGTCTTTCTCGAGGCTACGCAACGCTCTTCACCTCGCATTGTATTTCTTTGCTGGAGGCATTTTCGAACAACGTTAATTAAAGTCGGTCGCATGCTTCCCGTTTACTTCCGTTTTACCACCATACAAAGTTTTACGTAATTAAAACTGATGTGGCAAATGGTATCAACAATTTACGTACCATTGTTTGTGCACATAGCTCCTTTTCTGCCTCTTTCACAGAGACATAGATATTCTCCAAAGTAACGGCATTTTTTTCCATCCTTGCATTTTTCCTCGCAATTTCCTCCTGTGAGATGTAATATCTGCATATTAAAATGTTGACAAAAATGTTCTAATGTCGCAACATAAGTTTAAAGTATAGCAGAGCAGGAGATGAAATGACTGTAGTGGTAAAAGGCAAGATGACTGAAGCACACAGGGGACAGGGACGCTTTCGTGCAAAGAAACGTTAACTGCGAGAAAGAAACCAGATTAACTCTACGTTGTTAAGACTCTTCATTTAACCAAAAGTCACCGGAAGGATAGCCTCCATCCTTAAAGTTCTACTATGACCAAAAAATCCATTCGTTTTTTTCTAAATGTAAACTTAACACTAGTAATGGCCCGTATTTAACCTGATCTACAAATGTTCAAATATACGCCGGTTGAAAAGTGAAATTAATAACGGTCATGAGGAATGAGAGCTTTCGACCGTCGTTTGGGCGTAATCGCACTAAACTGCTTGCCAGTTAATTTTATCTCACCACCTTTGTCCAAAACTGCTGCTGGTTACATCAAGAAATGTTACAACGCATGCAGTTGTTCTTCCACGTCTATTTCTCTGTTTCAAGAATTACACCACCTTTGTTAACAGGAATACAGTAATGTTCCATCATATACAAGTTAGCTGAGACAAATGGATTCAGAGGATTTCTTTCGAGGCCATTATAATTTACAACATTGTAACAGAGAAACGGGACAATAACAATGACCCAATTCCCTTACTAGCAGTTTTTCAGTTCAAATTATGAACCCTTTCCTTGACCGATAAATGGGCTAAAAAAATCTGCATGCTTTTCTTCAGCGTTAACAGTGGACAGACAATCTAAAGGCTTTTCAAGAATGATAAAGGGTCAGAAATTCTAAATGCTTTTATTCAACATTAAAAGGAGACGCACATGGTGAATCCTTTCCTTGATTGACAAATGGGATCAAAAATTCTTTACCCTTTTCTCCACTGAACGTTACAAGTGGACAGACATTTGAAACCTTTCTATGATGTTGCAGGGCTGAGAGTGTTTTTTGTTGTCGTTGTTTGTTTTTCAGGAAAGGCACTCTCGTTTAGTTTCGAATCAAATATTCAGAAATGTTTATACAGTTGACATAAAAACATATATTTTTCCTTTAACGAATGTAATTTTGCAGCTCAGAGTAGAATGTAGAGTCCCACCCTCAATTTTTAGCATGAATCTTCCACTAAGAGCAAACTTTGCTTGAACATGCTAATATTTATATTCCGTTAAGTTTTAAATTATCGTAACTACTGACAGTTTGGCATGGTGGTCCGATGAAATCACACCATCTAATTGCCACTTTTTGAAAACGACTGCTAGTTAACTCATAAAAAAACGTGTGATTTTCGGAATCATCCTCGTAGTAAACTTCAAAATTAGATGGATTGAAGTGTCTCAATTTAGTTTGGAACGCTTTGAAAGCCAAATGTAAAACCCTTCCAATTTTTGAGTCGAATGCTCACGAACTCCCCCAGCCAAACACTGATTCGCTATTGTTCAGGACTGTACAGTAATAATAATGAAGTTCAACCGTATTTAGCGCTGGTTTAGGCCCCTGTGAGGAGAGAGGAAAACCGGAGTACCCGGAGAAAAACCTTTAAGCAGAGCAGAGAGCCAACAAACGCAATTTACCTTTGATACCATATCTGGGGATTGAACCCAGGCCACATTTGTGGGATGCAAGTGCCCTCACTGCTGCACCATCTCATCTTAAGCTTCTCAAATGAATCATAAGTCACTCAGTTCAACATTAAAGAAAATAAAGTTGCTTTTTTTTTGTTGAAGAGAGGTTTTCACACGACCAATGTAAGGTAAGAGCCTACCTTCGAATTGAATAGTCACAGAGTCGTTGGCACGCCCATTAATATTGTTTGCATCACAGCGGTATTCCCCAAGATCACTGACTTGAATATCGGTGATAAACCATGTCTCACTGTACCGAGTGCGACCTGTGGGCACATGGGTCCACATCACAGATGGTGGTGGCGTTCCAGAGGCATTGCAGAACAATGTGACATTATCACCTTTTTGGACAATAATGCTATCCACAAAAGGCACAATTGCAGGAACTACAAAGAAAACTTATATTAAGAGAATGCTGTTTCTGTTAATGACAACCGTTTCTACAGTATTAAAGTCAAATTGTTTGGGAGAACAGAGTAAGTATAGGATTGTCTTAAGGGATTGTCTGCAGACAATTGTTTGATTTTATCGCCATCAATCCCGGGCATAAGTTATACCATCTGCTGCCACCAAGGAAACAATCCAGCTATAATTTAAGGTGTCAAAAGACATATAATTTGCCACGTTCCCATAGGGAACGTTTCAGATGCTCTTTCGTTATGCCATGTCCCAGGGTTGCGCAAAAATGTTTTTGAATTTTTAAAGTAGTCGACTTTATTGTAAGATATTGTATACATTTTACCATTATATGCATATATTGTAATTAGCTTTATATTTTAGACTATGTTATTTGTAAAATACACAATTCAGTTTTACGACTGCAAAATATTTACACAATAAACGATTTTTCTATCTATCTATCTGTCTGTCTGTCTATCTGTCTATCTATCTGTCTATCTGTCTATCTGTCTATCTATCTATCTGTCTATCTATCTATCTGTCTGTCTGTCTATCTGTCTGTCTGTCTATCTGTCTATCTAAAAACGCCAGTATGACCTTCCCATCTGTTTGCCGAAGTCCTGTTAAGGTAGGGAGGGGCTGAAATAGGTGGTTAAAACAGGTATGGACTGCCATCAACGAAGTGAGAATACCCTCTACTGTTATGCTTTAAGGAGTTCGACTGGCTATAAGAACCTTGTGGGTTCTGGCTATGGCAGTTTTCTGCAGGTGCTCCGTATTTTCTACCTCCCCAAAATCGAAATCTAAAGCTTTTGTAATTGCATCAGGGCGGACAGTCAACTGGAGCCTTGCTCTGCTGTGCTGTCCCTTGCTTAGATTCATCTCAAAAGGGCAAACGTTACTTCATTTGAATTTAAATTTCACGGGATTGCATCAACGTCAGTATTCGCAAACAGGATGTGATTTATAATATCAAGAATCTTTCAATAATTACATGCATCTTTAAGCTTCCCTTGGGATCAAGATTTTAAAATGATTCCAGGTATTCCAATGACAAACACTGTACTTTGCAATACTTACAGTTTACAACAATTGATGTTTCTCTGGTGACTGATCCGACGCTGTTTGAGGCAGTACACCTATAGTTTCCTTCATCGTCTTTTCGTGAGATGGTCAAAGGCATGTTGACATCACTGTTATCAGAAAGTCTGGTCCATCGAACAGTTGCTGCTGGGTTACCATCAGCTGTACAATTAAGGGTCACTACATTGCCTCTATTCACGGTTTGACGTGCAGAAATATGAGTTATTTCTGGCTGATCTAAATAATGAACACATCGCAAGCAATCAATACAAACAAAAGGCAACCGTTAGCCTAGCTTTTGTCTTTCAACTTGGGCAATTTTAGGCGTAAATTTCACAAACTGATTGTCTCGGGTTTTATAATTAGTTGAAAAGGTATCAGAGGAATTACAGTAGTGTTAGATGATGTGATGGGGTTTGTTGAATGGTTGTCTTTGAATAAGAAAATATTAAATTGACAGGTGAATAATTAGACCAATTTTGTTGACTGGTTGGTTTGCAACTGCATGTAAGCCAGTCAAAAAAAAAAAAAAATCCAGTGGATACCTCATGTAAGGTAGTCACGAAGAATCAAGAGGCTACGGGTAGCCTACACTTTCTACGAAGGTTTTTTAGCCGATTCCTTCAAAGTTCACAGTATTTCAGTGGTTTTTTTTTCTTACAGTATCTTGGTCAATATCCAGTCCAATGCCGTAGTCCTGAGTCCAAATTTCATTGTGTCCACATCCAACCATATGGTTAAGTGCTATCGTAGAATATTTGTTCATATCTTATGTTAGCGGCAGTAAACAAATACTTTACAAGTTGTGTTACTAAGTCATTCGACGACCGGACATGGCAACGAAAACACAGAAAACTTGTTTTCGGTGATGCACACAATTCTTTAATAAACAGTTCCCGTTCTCCCGCTGTTTGTCCTGTAGTTTTCCGTGGTTGTCGCCGCGATGGCCTTTGAATGAAGAGATTCCAAGTTTGAATCCTACTCAGAGTGTCTGCTCTGCAAAGTCTCTACACTAGCCATAGAAATCTTACACGTGCGCCTGAAAATCGCGAACCCCTCCTCCTTTCTAAAAATAATAATAATAATAATAATAATAATAACAATAAGAAAGAGAAGAAGAGCCAGAGCCTGATCCTATACTTTGTTCAAGAACAACGTAATTCATCTAAGGGAGTTATCGAGTAAGAGGAACTGCCAGATGAGGAATACAAAGTACAAAAAAGCAGGTTTCCAAATATAAGTGATTCTGAGGACGAACTATAATTTGATTGTATGTAGAAACTTTCGCAGACTATGAATGACTTATCGTGAAAAAAAGGAAATCGAAGAGAGGGGACGAGAGATGGCAAAAAGGCTTTCTATAGTGGCAGAAATGTTTTAAAAAGATGAGTGTCAGTGAGTTGTATCTCTTTGTATTTGTTTGGCCACGTTATGCCGATTCTCAAACATGTAAGCCCACGTAAAATTGTCGATTCCGATAATTGACCTTCCTTCACATACTGATTACTACAGTTCAAACCAAAAGTCCACTAGTGTGTATCATATTTCAGGTGCAAGTACGGATCTTTTACAAAATCCTATGGAAAGTGAGTGTTGCAATGAGATACATTGTAGAAAACTGCTTGAAAGCAATGAAGCGCAATTTGGTGTTAAATGAGGTCCAATCTTCGCTGACTTGTATCACCGATTTATTTATTTATTTATTTTTTGCATCCGCGGCTGCCAAAGTCGTGGAAACGAATAAACTGTGAAATTGCTTCGCCTTTAATTTGAACGAGTGGACAAATCTGGCGACAGCTTCATTTTGATTGTTCTTCTTCATTCCACAAGCTCTGAAAGCAACAAATCAAACCTCGTCCTTCATAAGAGTGCACAGTTTGTTGTCAACTCCAAACACGAGCTTCTCTAAAATCTTCTGCACCAAAATGGCATGAAGAAACATGTGAAGAAACACTAATTGGCTGCCACTTTGCACGCTTCCTAAATCGATCTATTTTTTTTCCTTCTGGACTTCGCTAAACTAGATTCATCATCGTTAAAGAGATTTTGGCAGGGAAATTCCATTCTTCATGTCAGTAGTGTTTGAACAAGCGAGGACAATGCATCGACCAGGCATTACTACTACTCGAGTGAGTGCGTCCTTGGAAAACCCTTCGTTTCTATAGTGACGACACAACTAGGCTAGGACTGCTAACTCCTGTGAGTCCTAAACACTCGGTCAGCTTGGAAGGGCGTGACTCAAGCAAGAACTTTAATCTACGATTTGCAGGCGATAATGCTGCGAAAAGCCAGAAAAATATTTGAGTGATTATCTTCTACCTTTTACTTAGAAACCACAGCCACAAAAACCCTAGGCCTGCAAGCTGCATAGGCGCTTTAAGATCTTAGACCACAGCAGTTATGAATGTCACTGAAGCAGTAACAAAAGAAAAGCTGAAGAATTTGGGATTAAGAGAGAATTGAACCCACGATCGCTGCATTGTCTGTTGCAGTGCTCTGCCAACTGATTTAGCTATCAAGAAGCCATTTATTAAAGAATGCATGGCCGCATGATTGTTAGTGACTGAAACAAGCCCTAGCTAGACAAGACACAATGTTATACCTACACTGCACATCAACTGTTGCCATGTTTGTGTCAACATTGCATGGGTTACTAGCTTCACATCTGTATTTTCCATATTGATTTCTTTGGATATTTGTTAATTCCAAATTACTTGAATTGGTGCGTTGTCCACTGCCAACTTTGATCCATGAAACGAATGGTAGGGGATGGCCAGATGCTTGACAAGATAGATTCAAGTTCTCTCCTTCAGTCAACGTCCTGTTCCCTTTAATCGCCTCGATCGATGAAAACACTATCCAAATAGACAGCAAATCACTTCATTCTAACTTGCGTTTCCAGATAGATTCATGGATACATTTTTGTACTGGTTAATTAATTAAGTTCCAAATTTTATCAAAAGTATTATCATCCAGGACATAGTTACAGTCAAAACATACTGGTCAACCAACCGTTGTTAACTCTACCTTTCAAAATTAACAATATACATGAAATTTCGTTTTCATTCTGATTGGCTAACACAATGCAGAAAACAGGAACTGTAATTTGGTGCCAAGAGAGGTAACAAAGCAAACATTGTGATTTGTCAATGGCCACTCATGTCCGAGCCCTGGATAGCGAAAGTTTTGCGCCATTCGCGATACGCGTGAGTTTCTTCTCGTAATTACAATTATCTCACCTCGAAATTGTTTTTATGTATATTACTTATGAGTAAAAGCATTTCTTTTTTTGTGCAATTTGGGAAAAAAAATTACATATAACCACTATTATTTTTTTCCAAAGACTACAAATTGCAGAAGCCCGTACGTTTTGGTTCGTTTTTGAAACAAAAATACCCATGCTTATTAATTCCAAATTGCACTCGAAATCACATGATTAGATTGTGCATTTACCACTGACAGTCACAGAGACATCTGGGCTCATAGCTGTTCCAACAGTGTTATTAACCATGCATTTGAAGAGAAACTCTCCTCCAGCGGACATTGTCCTGGTCCAAACTCCTGTGCTGCTGATTTCCTCAACCATGTTTCCGTTTTCATACAAGTGATACGTATGGACCATGGGGTTACTATAAGCTGAACAGTTGAAGGTGATGGACGAACCGTTGCAGACTGTTGCTTCGCTGGCAAATAACTGGAGCATCTCCGGTTTAACTAAAATGAAGGAGAACAATCACTTAGCATCTCAACGAAACGAAAAAAAGGAAATGACGTCAACTGAATACTTGAATACTCTGCCCTTATCATCGTTCTAAATGTTTTAAAGACAACTTACACAACACATCAAGTTCTACAGAACCGGAAGCATCGCCACATAGATTACTTGCTTCACATCTGTATTCTCCCTCCTCAGTCCTATTGATATATGTAAAAACCAACTTTTTTCCATTGGTACGCACTCCATCACTAGTCTTGACCCAAGATATAGTCAGTGGTGAGGTACCTGTTGCTTCACATATTATGGTCAAGTTTTCCCCTTCAATTATCGCTTTCTTTGTAAATGGACGGATGGATGAAGGCTCTAAAAAAATTGCACGAAAGTGAGTAACATAATATGAGCTACCACTAGACATGTAACTTACTGTAAAAAACATTGACTGCAACTACACGGAAGTTTCAATAAAATTTAAAGTTGGTGGATAGTTTGAGTAGAGTAACTCAATGGTGTCATTGTCAAAATGAATTGAAATCTTTGAGGAAATCGGTCTTTAATTACTTCAATTTCAGCTTCTCCAAGTGAATAGGCTGACGCGCTTTGCGGGCTATCGGTGCTTATTCAAACCACTGAGTATAAGTCCCTTGTTAGTTGCATATGAGTAATTTAAATAAAAACAAAATTCCGTTTTAATTAAAAGACAACGTATAAAATAAGACGTAACTTTACTTTGAAAGCAGAAAGGACATTTTTACCATTTACGGTAACAAACAATTCCATGTTCATTGCTGTTCCGATAGTGTTGTTAACCCTGCATTTGTAGACAAATACTCCTCCAGTTGCCATGTTTATGTTCCATATTCCTATTCCGCTGATTCCATTGGACATACTTCCATTTACAAACAACTCATAGGTATGTGCTTCAGGGTTGCTGAAAGCTGAACAGTTGAACACTATAAAATCCCCACGGCAGACTGTTGTTGCGCTTGGATCTAATACAACCATCTCTGGTTTGACTAAAAGTTTTGAAAGGCAAATTAACAGGATTGTTGTGTTTTTGTTAAAAAATAACTATCATAAAAAAGTCTTGACAACGAAAGGTTTTCACCGCTACATAACCATAAAAGAGCAATAGGGCACAACCAGCTGCAATAGCAAAGCTGTCAACTCTCCCGGATAATCCAGGAGATTCCAGATTTTGGACCGTATATCCCGGTCTCAAGATTACGCTCTGAAATCTCCCGATCAATCGCCGCATTTTGCCATTTCTAGTGAGAATCGACTTTCAATAAAATTTCAAATACGTGTTTGAGTTATTTTAACATCGATAATAACAAAATTCGAACGTTTCATAAACTCCAGTAAACCGTTCCTTGCTATTTACGTATTGCAATTTAAGCAATAATGTGATTGCTCCAAAATAAACCAATCAAATGAAATGTTGCAATGCCAATGTAATCTATTTCGCGCGTTTTTTGACTTTTCGCCTAGCTTGCGTGAGGTCTTGTGTATTTGTGTCAAATCGCAGAGATTGAAGATGTTGATTGATTTTACTTCGCTTCAGAAGGAGTTTTAGGACTTGAAAAGACAAATGTAGCTGAAAAAAATGTAAAGATTCCCGGTTTAAATGTCATACGTCGAATGGAGTCAAAGAGTATTTTTTTGAGTAAAAAAAACTAGAAATGGCCTCACAAGCGTTATGACGTCATCTATCATCCCATCCCTATATATTCTCAATATTTGAAGACTTCAAGGGTTGACAGCCCTGCAATAGCGTTGTATTTTCGACTGACTTTTGCTCCAAAATGCATCATTTCCTACAATGGCCTTTCAAAAAATGTCACCAGGAATTTCCACTGATCTCGGCTTTTCCACATATGCAGACTGCTGATTTCCAAAGAAAAATGTGGTCAAGATGTCGACATGATTTTAGTTTGTTTTGTCTTCAACACACTGCCCAACCCTACTTCACACGAAAATCATCACTTGTCCCCTCTGAAGGCCGCTTTTTTTGCTTGTCACTTAACTGCAAACCAAGTTCACTATATTCTGCAGTCTGACTATCAGCTTGTTTGTTAATTATAATTTGCAAATTCTAAGTTCTTTGTTTTATTTTAGTGATAGTTATCCAATAAATATAGAAAATAACATGAACAGAACCGAGTACAGTCACTTTGTCATTTATGGGCGTAATTTATTTTTTGTTATGGGCGCAACTTATGTTTTGAAGACCTGAGCAAGATCGTATGATTTTTTTTTTATTATATACTCGACAAAATTACTCCATCTCTTGTTCCGTATTGCACTCTATAAACTGTCAGTTTTGAAAGGCTTCTTTTGTACATTGCTATTGATGATTTCACCCGTATATTTCAAAGCGTTTTGTTTTTGATTAGTTGTTAATTTTTCATTTAAGTAGCATATTATTCTTAGTCCCGTTTCGTTTTCTATTGCCTTTTTAGATCGAACCACAATCCTACACAGTCCAACACAATTCTACCCAATCGAACGTAACCCTGTTATCATTGGTGATCGTAACAGTACTTGGGCCTCTGGATTAAATTAAGACCTTTGAAACTTTGACCTTTGCTCTTGCAATTGTGTTAGTTCTAGCTATGATAATTCCAAGCGGTGACCATTGTAAGGTCATAAAAACTATTTACGCATTTGTCATTGACCAGTCAGAAACCGTGATATTCTGTTGCGTAGATAATATATACTCAATATCACAAAATTTCACGAGCCATAGGCAAGTGCATTTTGAGAACCTTCAACTTTTTCTAGTGCAAGCTTTTCAAAGTAGTAATGCCTTTTGTCCTAGAATTGACACCTGACACATAATTCATTCTCGTCACCAGAGCCTCGGGTCAGCCCAAGGCTCTGGGAAACTCTATTTAGGCGTAGGGATCTTAAGGCCAAAAATTGGCTATTTGAACCTTACTGCGCCTGCTCACTCCTCGTGCTAACATGAATGCACCAACTAGAGACGCTTTTTATTGTTCTTCACGAAAACCAATGAGAAGACACTTTATTTCAGGGTTTCCCAGAGCTCTTCTCTCCCTCAGTCAAGAGAAGAGCTCTGGGGTCGAGAGTGACACGTAATTGTATTTGAGAAACTCACACTGCACATCAACTGTTGCCATCTCTGTGTCCGTGTTACATAGATTAATAGCTTCACATCTGTATTCTCCAGCTTGATCTCTAGTAATATTTGTGAACACCAACTCCGTTCCATTAGTGCGTTGCCCATTGCTGGTCTTGACCCAAAGAATAGTAGGTGTAGGAAACCCAGATGCATTACAAGTGAAGATCACATTTCCACCTTCAATTATCATCTCATTGTGTATCGGCTGGATGAATGAGGGAACTGTAAGAATAACAGCATGAGAGGTTGGTATTAGACCTTGACCATAGTAAAGTACATGAGGTATATAAAGCAACTGTTCAAGTAAAGAGGTGCCGCTGTAGCAGTAGGAAGTCAACTGAGAGAAGGCAATCAGTTAGACACATTTATTTTACGTTTGGTGAATTTTAATTTGTCACCAGAACTACTGAGCCATCTCAATTCTGAGACTGAAGCCATAGATAGTTCGTCTTGGTCTTGCCTCAAGACGAGATTCATGTCATGCCAAAGATGTTGCTGGTCTGTGCTTTGTTTTCAAAACGTAATCCAGAAAGTGAGCAAACTGGAAATGTAAGCTCATTACCATTGACAGTGATGCTGACATTTGTGCTCATTGCTGTTCCAACAGTGTTATTAACCATGCATTTGTAGACAAACTCTCCTCTAGTTGTCATTGTTCTGTTCCAAACTCCTGTTGTGTTGTTTTCATTCGCAGTCATTCCATTTACATACAACTGATATATATGCACAGCAGGGTTACTGTTAGCAGAGCAATTGAACGTGATGGAATCTCCAAGGCACACCGTTGTTTCACTGGGTACCAGCTGAGCCATCTCTGGTTCAACTACGACGAAAAGCAAAGTTAATTTGCTGAAATTGTACTTGTTAACATCACAGCTAATAAACTAGAGACTGAACGGACAAAAAAGGGAATACAGTGTATGCCACCAAATTCCCTGAAATAACGAACCCTTTAACTGATACGAAAAACAGCTAAGGTGGCAAATTAAAAAGACTGAATAATACCGTTCATTTTGTCTTTTTTGGCACTCCTCAGTTACTGACATGTCGCTTCTTTCTTCGCGCATTGATGAATAGTTCCTCCTTCCCCACACTCTTTGTTCCCAATACTTCCTTTTCTCACTGAATTCATTTCAGAACCGCAAAGCCTTACAGCCTTTTATGGGGTTAGGGGCTAAAAGAACTCTGCACATAACCTTCATTTAATCTCACAAAGTGGAACCTTAAAACTCGGTGCTTTTCGGGCTAAGTACAGAAACAAACAATATTATTCAAATCTCATCAAGATACCCCAATTTACATTGCATGCGGCAGTCGACTTCGGGAAAACGAAAGACAATTCCAGAGGGGGTTAAGAGCACCAAAGCCACCCAAACCGTTGTCCTTTACCCAGACGCAGTTCCATCTTTCTACTTTTTCTTCCTGTAGTCAGGAGGTTTCCTCTTCCAGGGTTGCATGATAACCAGTACCTTGTTCCTTTTTATCATAAAGCCAATTAATTGTCTCAAAATAGCAAAAGAACCCTAGATCATCAAACTGCAATGAGCTGAAAAGATCGAAAATGAAGCAAACTAAGAAATGGCTTACAATGCACATCAATGGTCGCAGCTTCTGTGGCATTCCCGCATGGATTGGTTGCTTCGCATATGTATTCTCCAGTTTGGTATCTGGTGATATTTTCAAACATCAACTTGTTCCCATCAGTGCGCTGTTCATTGCGGACATTTATCCAAGAAACAGTTGGTTCAGGAATGCCAGATGCATTGCAGAGAAGAGTCATATTGCCGCCCTCTCTTACAACTTTGTTCGGAATAGTTTGGACAGATGAGGACACTGGAAATGAAACAAGGAATTTAATGGGTTTTGTGTTGCTTTTTTCATCCAAGTTCAGCTTCACACACAGTGTTATTCACAAACAATATTGCAAAGTACAGGTTTTACGTCATATGAAAAGTCGAACAACATATTAATTACAATGACACCGAGGGGTAATTTCACAATGCATTTGTCTTGAAACTTCACAAAATTTAAACTCCTTAATAACGTTTCCTGTAGTAAGAAATGCATGTCTAAAGTGCAAAGTGTCCTTCAATCACATCTACAAGCTAGAACTCCTACTTCGTAAACTATTGCTATTGA
>NC_090895.1:23222379-23229879 GCF_036669925.1 Montipora capricornis | reverse complement strand
CACGTGATAGACCACGTGACATAAATTATTGAAAATGTTATGCGATAAAGATGCTTTTATTACTCTGATCATTACTAAAGACTGTTTATCTTGAAAACTAAAAAACAATTGTTTTATTTCGGCCTTGTTTTCATGCTGGCTAGAATTATGTGAATTTGGCCGCGCTCATTTATCCTCTTAAAAAGGCGATTCATCGCTGGCCCTATATCAGAAAATGATCAGTACCTATAATTGCATCATCCTGCTAAGTTTCATGCTTTTATCAAAAAGCGAACGATTTTTGGCTTAACAGCTGGACTAATATGCAAATGTCGTAAATCAAATAATATGGAACAATAAATTCATTATTATCCAAAGGTCATCCGTTTTTATCAATCTTTTTCTCGATTTTGGTATAATTAAAATCGACGACCTAATATCTGAGGGTGGTAGGTTTTTGGAAAATGAGAAGATTCTGCCCTCCTCAATATCTCCAGCTTATTAATTAAATTAATTGTTATCGTCAGCTCTGTTCCTAAAGAATGGAAACTGCTTATCAAACAGAATGAACGGCATATTCTCTCCCTTTTTAGGCGATAACAGTCAAATTAAGATTTGTTATATCGGAGCGAACTATTTTATTACTTAGAACCATTTTTTTAGAACGGCAGCTGGAAAATATCGAGGAATTGAGATTAGTGATGAAGGTAAGCATTTGCATATGAGCCTTTATTTTACGCACATGTTTTTTAAATGCCACGAACTACTCCGTAGCCGTCTTTTTCACGTTAAAAATCTCGTTAGATCATCAAATTAACCTCTCGTGAATGAAAACTTCATATTGCACCCAAAGGTTCGGATAGTTTCATTTGGTTAAAAGAAGGTTTTGAACGATCTATGTATATTTTTTGCCCATCGAAGTCGGAAGGGTAATTAATTATGCAAAACACAATCACCTTTGTTTATCGTCATGGAGAAATGACAGGTGTTGACACATATAATAAAAATTTTCCAAAAAAAACCACGGATTTTTTTTTTTCAACCGAATTTCGTGGAAATATTTGTTAAGGTGGCTCAAACCAGTTTGGACACTTGAAAGAACGTTCTTATTTGAAGGATCGACAATACAACACCTTATCACTTAACAGAAATGTTTTGGTACCATGTCAAACACCAATCATTGCTGAAAAAGATTCGGTCACTTTTGTGACAACAGGAAAACCCTTCAAAAACGCCCCATGTTTTGGCTTGAGCTGCTCATATCTCTCGAATTTCATCCTCTCCTGCTGATCATTTTTGTGCAAAGAAAATTTGGGGTCACCAAGTTCGTCTTTCAGATATGATCACGTAAAGCCCAAATATATATGCTGATGTCCGATCTCACCCTTAGATCCCTTGCTTGTAAAGCGCATTTGATTATACTAATAGAAAACGCGCTATATAAATTCATTACCATACCATATATATGGGGTGCATTCGCAATTCTTTCCTGTTATCATGGTAACTTTTTGCGCCACAAAAATCACTGTACCTTGTTCAGCAATAATTATTGTTTCACGTGGTACCATAACATTGCTGTCACGTGATAAAGTGTTGTAGCGTCAATCCTTTTAAAAACAAGGTCTCTTGAAAGTGTTGAAACTGGTTTGAGCCACCTTAACAAAATTAGAAAACCTTTTTCAACTTTTTGTATCAGAACAATATTTTTGCGAATTTTCGTACTTACGGTTATCTTACTGAAAAGTATGTTGTTGTTTGTTTGGGTTTTTTTTGTTTTTGTTTTTTTTTCTTGTTTTTGCTTTTTTTTTTTCTGAAAAGCCTACTTTATAACCTTTAAATGAAATATTGCTATAAGTAATTACGCCCAGAAAAGGTCCCATGATTTCAACCGAATGCAATGGGATAAATAAACCGGGAGCTCCGCTCAGTCTAGGCTTGGCTAAGGCCAGTCTTCGCATTTCACATGTGCCGGATCTAATGCAAATAGCGAAAAAACAATACATTTTTCTCATTTGCATTACATTTCGGCTCATGTGAAATGTGACATTTAAAACGGACCTGAATCTATATTTTATATAACAAGCGAGCTCACACGGACTAGCGAAAAAACTAGACGAAAATCAAAACTGTTCCTGGATCAATGACACACATATCTGAAAGCATCTAGAAGAGGAATGCCATGAATTGCTTGAAGAAGCCTCTAGACTGGCTAACAAGATTGGCGATTGGCACCACGAGTCACTTGGAGGCAGGTACATGCACAATGCACATACCACCGTAATCCCGGAATCGCATTATCAGGTTAATGTTTCCATACCTTTCACGGATCGTTTGTTGGAAGAAATGAAATGTTTGCCTCGGTTCCAGCTGCCGTGGTGAAGCACGACAGTGTTCGTAATTTAGCACAAAAGCTACAGTTTTCGCAACTGGACTTAGTTACACCATCCTCACTTCTTTCCAAGTTAAAAGAATGGCAATACATTTGAAAACAGCAAACCTCAAATTTACCCTTCCCAGGAAACCTTACGGAGTGTATAAATACCTCTTACTAACCTCGTTTTCTCGGTCCGTACTGTAAGTTACGGACCGAGTTTTTTCCCGTTGATTTATGGCCCAAGCGCGAAGCGCGGGGGCCATAAATCAACGGGAAAAAACGAGGATCCGTAACTTACAGTACGGACCGAGAAAACGAGGCTAGTAAGATATTTATTATATCTCTGAGGTTAACCGGCGCGCGGGCAAGAAACTAGTCAAAGTGAAGCAAAAGGTTCAACTGCCACAAAGAATGCCGTGCCAAAATCCCAAAAAATAAATCTTCTTGGCTGTTAAGTTTGAAATAGTTGCTTGCAAGATTCAAACAATTTAAAGTACAAGTTTATGCAACAGAAATGACATGAAAAACTCGCTAGATGATGTTTTGTCGAAATTTTAAATTTAGCGGGCTGTACAGCGGGCCATACTGTAGAATACGGGCCCGTTATTTTAGCCATTTACAGCGCGCGTACTATCTGAGAGTTTTAATAAAATATGCTAACGAGGATAGATATTCGAACGCACAATTTTTGCTTATAATTGGGTGTACACTCCCAGTAAGTTAAGCCGAAGCTAAGCCTTCATTCTCCGGCCAGAAGTTCAGAATTGTCTGAAAGAAAAGAGCGAACGACGTAACTTAAAATCTATCTAAATTCACAGAACTTTCACATACTGGAGCGAAACCGACGGATGTGAAGCAAATCGAAAGCAGGATGATGACGGCTTAGAGGTTGTTCGCTCGTTGATTTATTTTTTTTAGGTTGGTCGTGGTGCAGCGCATTCTGGTTCAATACATTGCATTCAGGTTGTGAATTCGAGAATTCATCGCAGCTTACATAGTGATTACTTTTCCTTAGATCCAGATTTTGTTGCTGCTCGCTCGCTTTGCTCGCTCCGCAGCAATTAATACAGTAGATGTTAACACAAAAAGACTTATGGTGAATTTAAAAGGAAAAAGGAAACTTTGCCTTCGGCTCAAATGAAAATAAGTCAGAAACATTCTGTCTATAGAGGGCGGAGACATCTACTCTTTAACGTTTAAAGTTTCTCCGGAAACAAGAATTACAGAATGTCAGTACAAATTCCTAAATAATATTTTATTTATTAACGAAAAATTATTTCGCTCCAAACTGTTTGATTGACCACTTTGCGCCTTTTGTAAAACAGAAGTGGAAACACTGGAATATCTATTGCTTGACTGTCAAGTAACGTAATCGCTTTGGGGGTCGTTCTCCTTTTGGCTCAAACAGCAGAAGTTATCCATTTCACCATCAAGTTTAGAAAATGTTCTTTTTGGAATGCACAACATTGCAGAGGATTTTCAAATTATAAATCACGTCACAATATTAGCAAAAATTTATATCTTATGTTATAAGAGCAATAATTAAATATAATTAATCCAGATTTGAGCGTCTAATATGTGACTGAATATGAATATCATATTTTTAAGGAAATCCGTTCTATTGTTGCCTTCTTTGTCTACTGTTCGTGCAATGCATCAGTCAATTCCAGCAGTGCCCATCCCCCCTAACCCCCCGGCTAACCCCCTGGCATTAGCATTTCTTCGTAAATGGGCAAATTCCCCAGGGTGGGGACACATAAGCTCTCTTAATGCTCCGGGCTGGGGACGAAGGAAAAATTCAAACGAAGACAAACAACTGCAAATGTATAATACGAGATTTTCAAACATAAAGACATAAAGTATTAAATTAGAGAGCTTTATGGATTTTGAGATTTTTAGATTTCTACCTCAGATTTGTAGCTCATCACGTTCAAATGCAATTTAAAGGGCCTCAATTTTGTTGCCTTTTTACCTTGTATTAAAAACTCGCATTGCATAGAGTGGTTTTCAATTAAGTGTCGAAAGTAATCAGCGAATTGCTTTGGTTTATGATTACTTCACTCAGTGATTGGTTCATAGTTCTTGCGACACTTTTTCAACCAATCAGAAGTGAAACCAAAACCAATCGTGGCACGCACATGCACATTTTTCCGCGCTTTGTGTCGGCTGCGTGTAATTACTTCGCGTTTTGATTGGTTTACTGGATTGTCTCCGTCGTTTTTGATTGGTCAGAGCAATTACTTTGGTTTTGGTTTTACGACACTCAATTGGAAATCGCTCTATTGCTAATTGCTAACAGCAGTACGCAATACAAATTTAATGAAAATAATCTTTTCATTGATTCGTGCTGCTCTAAAAACTATTTCAAAGCCTTTTAACAACAAAAAAATCAAGGAGCTTTTGGAAAATTTAATATTATATACAATACTCTAAGGCGCTTTACAAAAACTTCATAAAAAATACTAAATAACAGAAAATAAATTAACAAAATAAAAATTAAGTAAGGTGATTCTGAATAAAAACAGCACGAAAATATATACTATTTGCTAAAATGTTGTTTACTAAAAAGGAATGTTTAAGTCCTTTTTAAAATAGTTTTAGATTATCTTCAAAATGCAGTTTGGCAGAGGAGAAACTAAGAATCCACTCCCCAAGTGCTTTCTTCTTAACAGTTGAAATGTTAACATAGTCCTTTCCATCTGATCTGGTTCCTTTATCGGGACGCTTGTGGATCAGTTCTGACAGGTAGGGTGGTGCTATGCCATAAATTCACTCGAAGGTTAACGGTAAGATCTTAAACTCTTTCCTTCTCCTAACTGGTAACCAATGTAGTTTGCGTATGACAGGGGTGATATGGTCATACTTTCGGGTTCCTGTAATTAACCTTACTGCAGTCCTCTGGACAGATGTTAAGCTCTTGAGGGTACAAACTGGTAAACCATAAAAAATAGAATTACAATAATCTAGCTTAGCTTGGATGTGATTATTGAGTGTACCATTGTCTTGGCAGAACCTTCTGTAATGCACCTCCTGATTTTCAACAAATTCTGTAGCTTGTAAAAACAGGCCTTAGCAACATTGCGAATCTGACCCTTTAGGCTCATGTTGCTGTCAAGTCCCACTACCAAGAGTGCCATAGAATCTGTTGTAGAGACTGATTCGTGTCCAATTTGTAACCATGGGTGGAAAGTTAATATCAGGCCTACGAGCTCCATTCAGAACAATTATCTGACTTGCCGTCATTTAATTTGAGCTTGTTGTGGGTCATCCATGATCTAATGTCATTGATCAGGAATTCCATCTTTGACACTGTGGTCAAGCAGTTGTCTTTCCCAAAGGCAATGTACAGTTGGGAATCGTCAGCATAAAGGTGAAAATCAACTCCATGTCGGCGAGCCAAATCTCCCATTTCCCGATTTGGGCCCTAACACTAAGCCCTGGACTCAGAAAGCTCTTCATCAATGTTTACCCTAAACGTCCTCTCCGATAGATAGGATTTAAACCAACTGAGGAAGTTTTCAGTGATACCTAACCGGTGTTCAAGTCTATGTAATGGGATATCATGGTCAATTGTGTCAAATGCAGAGCTAAGGTCTAGGGAGACCAGTAATACAGCTTTGTTAACATCCATAGCTTGTATAATATCATTGTGAAGCTTTATGTGCTTAGAGATCTGGTAATCAACAACCTTTTCAATCAGCTTCGATCTAAAGGCGAGGTTAGGTACTGGCCTCAAATGCTTCAGGGTTCAATGATGATTTAAACCTCACAAGATCTGTCTTGAAGATCGCATCATTTGAATTTGCAAACCTAAAGTATTTTAATGTGCACTCCAGGTTGGCTTTCATAAATTTAAAAAAATTCTAGGCTAGTTTTTAATGCGAAATGTGAAACACAGCTGTAGTGAGGGCGTTGCGTGACATCCCAAAAGACGGCTGCGCTGGAGACTAGTTTGCTCCATATGTGATAAACAAAATAAGGTTCAAGTCGTTGCTTTTTATACAAGTAATGAAGAAATATCTAAAATTGACAAAACATACCTTTAAAAGTATCCACAAGTTTGTCTATTCCCTGAAAGACTAGTCAATTCGACAAGCGCCTTGTCTTTCCAGATAAATTCCTCCATGGCACTTTCAAAGACACGTGTGTCAAATGCCGTAGGGTCGCCCCGGAGTACGCAAATGCCCAGTCCCCGGGCCCCAATGAAATTGCCAATGCCCCATCGCCGGAACTGACAACGGGAACAACTGCTCCGGGGTTGCCGGGGAGGGGAAGGATATAGACACTGCTCGAATTGACTGATGCATAAATCTGTCACGTTTATAAGGCTTTTTGGAAGGTATTAAGGTGGGAATTGAACCCTGGTCAGAGTTTTCTCTGTCCTTGTGTCGGCCCATTTCCATCACTAGGGCTAACGCTCACATGGTTCATGTGGGCTAGAAACTTAGCACTTCACATTACATTAGAATTAGTTAAGTCTGTTCAAATATAAGTGCTACACGGTCAACGTTTGCAAAAACGTTATCCTTCCTTTTTGGAAGGTATGTTTATTGTAAGTAGTTTATAGTTGTAAATCCACCACGTGTATACCGGTTTTTTTCTCTTTACCACTTTTGAAATTGTTTATATTGCAAGTAATGTAAGATTGTAAATTTCTCTTATTTTTTGTAACCAATGTGTATTGTAGGTAATGTAAGATTGTACGTGATGTACAAAAAGAATAAAGTAATACAAAAAAAACAAAAAAACAGCAGAATTATAACATTTTGGTGACAATGTACAAGAAAGTTAACTATGAAAGAAATGTATCTATTTGAAGTAAGGGCTATATATAGCAGAAAGAGAGAATTCTAAGAAATTAAATATTTTTGATCAATTTTCAGTTGTCAATGATGGTGAATCATTAAAAGAACAGACTATTTTACAGTTCTGTGATCAGTACCAGGCGTTCCAATAAAAGCGAGGCTGGAGTTGACCTTGCTTTGATACAAACCTCCCTGCGTTTCTTATGTAAATAGGAACTCGTTAGCATTACAACAACGTGATTTACACAAGAAAAAGCAGTGAGGTTTTTATCAAAGCAAGGTCACCTCCAGCCTCGTTTTTATTCAAAGGCCTGTTACTGAGCAAAGAACTTTAAATGGTCT
>NC_090895.1:23214879-23217379 GCF_036669925.1 Montipora capricornis | reverse complement strand
CCTACAAGCAAAACACAAATATTTTGCTTTCTATTCATGACGCCGGTCCACCATCATTAATTAACGTCAGGCTAACATTTATGTTTTGCTTACAATCAGAGAAACTGGTACCATTTTAACTAATTTCTTGCCTGTTAGTAACCGACATCAAGGAGGTTCCAAAAGGAGACATAAGCGAAATATCAGCCATTTATGACATTTGTAGCAAGCCACAGCCCGAGCCACGTAAACGGAAAGTATGAGTCGGACGTAACCGTATGGATCAAATGCACTTGAAGACCGTGTTTTTATTTGATATGTGGCCTATGTTATATTGTGTCTACTCTTGAGCTTTTACCAAGGGGACCAGAACAGTACAGAGAAAAAGGAAATCATTTATTTTAATGGAAATTCTACAACTGGCACCTTGAAATTTGGCGCCTTACTTTCTCAAGAAATAAGATTTGACCATGTTCGAAGAGTGTTGCTCGCCCTCCAGCACAAACCGAAAAAAACAAACAAACAAGCAATCAAACAGGAAACTAGCCTTTTAGGTTTTGACTAGAACACAGATGTTGACTGTTTTGGTAAATCAATTTCATGTCTATACTATATTCACTGTTTTCATATTTTGAACTATCTTATGTCTTTGATAAAACGATAGGTCGTTCTTTCCACGTGTTGCTTTTACCATTTTTGAAATCAACAAAATCCAGGGAATTCACTTACTGTTTATGGTTCATTGTAACGAAAATTCTAAAACGGGCAAATCTGAATCATTATTTCGCGCACGAATCAAAGAATCGATAGATTTTTTAGACCAGACGTTTGATGAGTCTTGAGTATTGCAGGCCCTGAAGCTCAAACCGGAATAAAAGAACTAACTTTTCAGTTTGTGACATATTGGAATTTGAGCTCAAGTTACAGGGAGACAGTCTTCTCTTTTTCAACGACATCAAAATAACTGAAATGACCTGCGGCTTTCTAAAACAACTGGCTTTCTAATACAACGTCACCAGTCAGCTACGCCATTCCTTAGGGGTGCACCTCCTCTTAAGAAAAAATCCTGGATCCGCCCCTGATTCTCAATCATATTCACCTTTAAGAGAGTTGTTAAAAGTGAAGCCTACTTACAATTCACGATGATTTCCACAAATGACGAGCTCTCCTTTCCGTCCGCAGCTTGGACTTTCAACACATAAACGTTGCTGTCATTTCTGTTCAGGCTACCGAACGTGATTCTTACATTTGTTCCCGTAATATTCAATGTCACTCGATCATCAACTATGATTGCGTCTCCACCGAATATAGCGTCCACAATGAAAGAATTGGATCCTGAAATTTTAAATTCCAAATCACGAAATGTACTTCCTTGAATGCTGTATGTCCATTCTAATATTACAGGTCGTCCTTCCAAAACACGAAGTGGACTCGAAAAATGTGGTGTTACTGTCACTTGTGATTCTGCGGGAAAAAAACACATAATTAATGACTGATTAATGAACAAGTTCTCAGTGACAGAGCAAAAAATTGATTATTATGGGTTTTTTTACATCATTGCTTGCCGCTGGGGATGTCTTAAACAGTTTATTTAATCCTCAACAAGCTTTTTCGAAAGCCCTACCTTTTGTAACCACTTCCGGAACCCACGATACGCGGAAAGAGAAATTTTAAAAAAGATAACTTCTTACATTGTGATTTTTTTTTATTTCATCATATTTTGTAGATTGTAAGAAGAGCAAGTGATTCATGTCTTAAAAATGGGGGTCACCGATGATCTAAACGAGTTAAATGGATGTGATGTTGCAAAGCTCTTGGAAAATTTAGCTTGTCATGATTTTGCGTGACCTGTCGGGGAAGGACTGGAACCCAGGACATGCTTGATTGATGAAAGGTTTTTGTAAACGAAAAGTTTCTTAAGCATAGCATAGTTAATCTAAGGACTGGTTATGAAACCCTGGCAATTTCAAAAGCAGGAACAATACTGTCGCAATTAGACGTTGAACCGGCCGTGACCTTGCACAATCTTTAGTTTTTGGTTCTCAAGTTAATTTCGAATAAATTAGTCGAAGCTTTTGAGTGATTATCCTGCCGAAAAAAGCGTGTTTTTGTCGGGTTTTGTGCAGGGTCAAGGCCAAAAAAGCGAACAAAAACATGAAACAAAGAAACTTGTCGAGTTTCATAACCAGCCTACATCTATTAACTATGAGCATAGCAACGAAGTTTCAAGCAGGCGTTATCTTTATTTGGTTAGTGTTTTGCATAATTTCTCCCCTATAACGTCTTTCTCATCTTCTGGAGTTTGGTTTTTGTGGAATATAATCTCTGGCTATTTCCTTATAGGTCCGCACTATTCATGTGGATTTAGGAAGAGAAATTAATTTTGCTCTATTTTCATAAAAGTAAAGGAAAAGAAATTCAAAAACATGCATTCATTTTGAACTAAGAAGTTCGTAACGTAATCAAATCAGATTATGTAGGACTCTAGCAATAAGCACTACTGGCGGAACCACAAGGCAGT
>NC_090895.1:23202379-23209879 GCF_036669925.1 Montipora capricornis | reverse complement strand
CTTACACATGATTATGAATTTTTCATTCAGACAAAGACTACATTTTTTGCTAATATTGCTGTAGGGTCTACATTTTTTAAGAATTTTCCATTTGATTTGAAACGGCTTCTTTGCATCTTGTAAGTGCCAAACATGTTTGGAAAGCTCTGTCTCATTTCTTCTGTTTGAATGTCGAAAAGATGTTTTGTGATTCCTGTAGTGTTCCTTGGTAGAAAATTCCTACATATCGTCGAAAAATGCTTCCAGAACAACCATCCGCTCTACAAGATTTTCAACAGACACACACTCAAGCTAAGCTACTCATGTATGCCAAACATGAAATCCATCATATCGTCACACAACAAACACGTTCTTTCAGATGCAAATGCACCAGCACCGCAACCTGACACCTGCAATTGTAGAAAAAAGCCTGAATGCCCACTCGAAGGAAAATGCCTTCAAACTAACGTAATTTATCAAGCAACAGTCACCACCGAGACAACAACTGAAACCTACGTTGGACTAG
Organism: Montipora capricornis; assembly: GCF_036669925.1. Taxonomy (NCBI): domain Eukaryota; kingdom Metazoa; phylum Cnidaria; class Anthozoa; order Scleractinia; family Acroporidae; genus Montipora; species Montipora capricornis. The sequence goes on along the minus strand of NC_090895.1, from coordinate 23,209,374 downwards.
CCACAAACTTCAAGGAACGCTACAGGAATCACAAAACATCTTTTCGACATTCAAACAGAAGAAATGAGACAGAGCTTTCCAAACATGTTCGGCACTTACAAGATGCAAAGAAGCCGTTTCAAATCAAATGGAAAATTCTTAAAAAATGTAGACCCTACAGCAATATTAGCAAAAAATGTAGTCTTTGTCTGAATGAAAAATTCATAATCATGTGTAAGAAAGAACTGTGTAGCCTCAACAGAAGAAACGAATTAGCAAGTTCATGCCCCCACAGAAACCGATATTTACTCCGGAACTTTAGAGTAACGTAAATTTAAAATACCGACATAGAATCCCCTTATATCATGTTTTGTTACCTAGCAGCTGCTAAAATGTAACGCATTTACTATAGCAACCATTCAAATTTCCGTATTTAACTGCCAGCTTTACAATTTCAACAGTTCAGTCGTTAAAATTGCCTGATGAGTGTGGTACTTGTACCATACGAAACAGTTCTGTAGCATTAAACGATCATGGTTACTCGTGAAACCTAAACTTGTGTAAAGTCATATATATATATCTATAAGTAGACAGAAAATCGACTTGTCTTCATAGAGTGCTCGATATCGTTAGATAGAGCAGAAATAAATGATTTGGTTGAAAAGTTAAAACAAGACTAGATGTTCCATCTCGACAACGCTGTTTCGTGAGTTGCCTCACTCATCAGGAGTTTAAACTCCTGATGAGTGAGGCAACTCACGAAACAGCGTTGTCGAGATGCAACATCTAGTCTTGTTTTAACTTTTCAACCAAATCATTCAACCAAATCATTCATATATATTATATATATATATAGAAAGGTGAGGCTAATGAAACCAACACATGATTAACTGTTACTCCGAGTTTCGTGCTTACGCACTCATCAGACAGTATTTAATAAAGAAAATTCCTATCACTTATATACAAGCGTGTGAGAAAAGTTATTGTTATAGACTTTCACTCACAACCCACGCCCTTAAATAGCTCAGTCACGCCCATTGTAATTATGCAAATAACAATAACTTTTCTCACACGCTTGTATATAAGTGATAGGAATTTTCTTTATTAAATACTGTCTGATGAGTGCTTAAGCACGAAACTCGGAGTTACATTGAATCATGTGTTGGTTTCTTTAGCCTCACCTTTCTACGATTTAGCTCTACACTTATGTGTATTGAGCACTATTTAACAGTGTTGGTAGCCTTATTATTATTATTATATATATAAATATAAATATATATATATATATATATATATATATATATATACAACGAGTAACCATCGTTTAATGCTACAGAACTGTTTCGTATGGTACAAGTACCACACTCATCAGACAATTTTAACGACTGAACTGTTGAAATTGGAAAGCTGGCAGTTAAATACGGAAATTTGAATGGTTTCTATAGTAAATGCGTTACATTTTAGCAGCTGCTAGGTAACAAAACATGATATAAGGGAACTCTAAGTGTAGCTTAACAGAAGAAACGAATTAGCAAGTTCATGCCCCCACAGAAACCGATATGTACTCTGGAACTTTAGAGTAACGTAAATTTTAAATACCGACATAGAATCCCCTTATATCATGTTTTGTGACCTAGCAGCTGCTAAAATGTAACGCATTTACTATAGCAACCATTCAAATTTCCGTATTTAACTGCCAGCTTTCCAATTTCAACAGTTCAGTCGTTAAAATTGCCTGATGAGTAAAATCATCACCAGCACTTCCAGGATTCCAGAATCTCGAGAAAAACTTTTCTATTTTGGCATTTAAAAAAAGCAACCTGATTAAATTTACGCAACGTCGCAGACTAAAACTAACCTTCCTCGGGTTATCAAAACTTTCAATCACTACTCGATTAGCGACCTTTTCCAGCCTCCCGGTCCTTTCTCTTTAACGTTTCACGATGAATTGGAAATAAATGTGCCGTTCTTTAGCCGACCTGGAATTTTTCCCCGGCGTTTTTTTCCGACATAAAATCTTAACTAATGCTTGAAGTAATACATGATATATTACAGTCGCGTTACCTGCGCAGTAAAAGTTGCTCGCAAACAATTAGCCCGAACGTCCTTAAAGCATATCTGAGATGCGGCCAACCAACCACCCAAGTGAGCGAATGTGAGAGTGAAATGAAATTTTAATAGAACCCATTGGGAACCGAAACAGTTCTGTAGCATTTAACGATGGTTACTTGTGAAACCTAAACTTGTGTAAAGTCATAGCTATTGCTCCTCAATCGATTGAGTTGAGCGCTCTACGAAATACGTTTAACTCAAAAAAAGAAATTATATATATATATATATATATATATATATATATATATATATATATATATATATATATATACGTATATATAAAGTACGTAGGACTCACAGCAACTGATTTCAAAGCAAGGTACGCAAACCATAAAGCATCGTTTAAAGCAAGAGCGAAGAGCAACTCAACTGAACTGAGCAAATACATTTGGCAATTAAAGGACAGCAACACCGATTATACGATTTCGTGGAAAATTCTTTGTCACGCCTCGCATTATACAAACGCGACAAAACGTTGTAATTTATGCATAGCTGAAAAATATTACATCATATGCCAGCCGCAAACAGCAACACTGAATAAGCGCAACGAGTTGATTAGTAAATGTAGACACAATGAGAAATTCCTATTGAAGAACATTAAGTAAATAGGAGCGTGCATTACGAACGGCCGTGTATGACTAAAAAGCGGTGAACTTCAACGAATAATATATATATATATATATATATATATATATATATATATAGATATATAGATAGATAGATAGATAGATAGATAGATAGATAGATAGATAGATAGATAGATAGATAGATATATACATATATATATATATATATATAGTCAAAAGCAAACTACTCACAGGTCCATGTTTCATGTAGGGACAGACGTTTCGCCCTTCGGGCTTCTTCAGTGTTCACGATACAAGCTAAAAACTAAAAAAAATACTTGGCTGGAACTAAGTTGGTTACAAGATCTTAAATATGTGAAAAAGTGATAGTTACGAAATAAACAGATTGCTTAATTGCATGAAATTTACAAACAAGTGCTAATGAGTTGGTGACAAAATAGGCTAGCTTATAGACAGAAAAAAAACAACTTTCACAATAGCAGATAATTTGTTAGTTCCCAAAATCTCGCAAAGTGAACAATATAGAGTTAAGTATGGGAGGTAACCATCACAATAAAAAAAATAAAAAGTATTATATCTAAAGTTATAACAGTGCCTACCCATCTCATTGTACCAGGGCTATCCCGTTCGGAGTTGCTACAAGAGTTCGCAGAAATTTTGCCACAATTGAAAAGCTTGAAGAACGTAGCAAGGAATATCAGAATTATCCAGTTGATCGTGGTTACCACCCTTCCAAAGTTAAAACACAAAGGCTTTAAAACAACAAAAATTGTTCCACAATTGAAAAGCTAGAAGAACGTAGCAAGGAATATCAGAATTATCTAGTTGATCGTGGTTACCACCCTTCTAAAGTTAAAACACAAAGGCTTTAAAACAACAAAGAAATCGGAAACGTTTTAAGCCCTTGTACATTTCTGAATAGAGTTTGAAAGCACGAGTTCGACGTCATTAGCGGAAAACGGCATATATTAGACTTATTAAAAGGGTGTATAAGCTAGCCTATTTTGTCACCTACTCATTAGCACTTGTTTGTAAATTTCATGCAATTAAGCAATCTGTTTATTTCATAACTATCACTTTTTCACAGTTTATAGTGTGGTGTGAAGGTGAAGAGCGCTCAATACCATTACAAGTAGAGCGAAAACAAAGTAAACACACCAGTCAAAGATCAGCTGTTGCTACTCTGAGTTCCACGCTGGTTGGCGATCTTCAGGCAACTGGCAGTTCAAATTTATTACAAGCGCATATAAACAAAGACGACATCTAAAACAATGGTGCTATACTACATGACGACATTTACTAAACATTTCGAAGCGTCCATTAAGAATGTTCTTTGAACGACCTTTCATGATCATCAGCTTTTCGTTTTCCGTTTCTGCCGGCTGGTAGTTGCTTGACGATGGCCCATCTGATCGAAAATTGCCGATTTTCTTTTTTTAGATTCCAGACGTGTTTGGATAACTCGGTTTCGTGCCTGCACTTTTCGTTGCGAAGGGATTTTAAATGATTTCTGTATCTTGTCTTAAAGTCGTTGGCAGTTACTCCTATGTATGTTTGCGTAGTGTTATCGTCCGTTGATGTGACTTCGACTTTATAAACTACGCTCTTTGTCAAGCATTTTCCGTCAGTTGGGCAGTTCACGCGTTGTTGGCAATTGCAGAGTTTTTCGTCGTCTTTGTTAAGTCTGTTAGTGTGTTTTTTTCAGAATGGTTTTATTGTGCTTGTCTAAAAAGGACTTCATGTTGCGGTCGGTGCAACTGTAGCTAATACATACGGTATGTCTGTTGAAAATACTGTAAAGTTTGTGACTGGGTGAAAAATGTTTGTCAAGGAGTCGTAGAAAGTCCCGTGCAATATTGGTTTTTACGTTTTTGCTTTAAGGTGGATTAAGCCAAATTACGTTGCGTTGCCTGTTCTGCCTGGTTGAGGTGTTGTGGTGAGATACGCCAACAGCGTATCTCTAAAACCAAAACAAAATGGTAAAACCTGAAAGGGTTGCGTACTGTTCACTGAGCAAGCCCATAAAAGAAAGAACGCACTTTGTTCACCTAATTTTGAACTTTTAATGGTGTCATTTTTGTGATGTATAAGAGTAAAGACAACGGAAACTAACATCGATTTCCATTTTTGAATAACATCGGAAAAGAACTTTGCAAAATCCACTTTACTTTTTATTGAGAAAAGTGATCTTGACAGGACGAAAGCATAAGATATGAATCAACCGCAAATCTCATAAAGTTGAGAATGGTTTTACGTTTTATTCTTTATTTATATAGGGGTACGAACCTGGTAACAGTTAGTTAAGTCAAGAATCACTCATTTCGCACAAAATCGTTGCTTTCCTAAGCACATACAGTCCTAAGGTGCCTTGATAGTTTTTTTCCAGTCTCATCCCATGTTCACTAAGAAACTATTGCTTCTAGTAAGGATTCTTTGAGGCAAAATATCCTGCCGTTACGCAGTAGAGTTCGAAGAAAGCGCAATTAAAATCACGCGAAACAACTCGATCGAGCTTTCCTATCGCAGACCAGTACACTGTAATCCGTAATTTAGCAGACAGCCGGTTAATTTCACTGCTCGTAACACCCAAATGCTGATTCTTACTTGGAAATTCTTGGACTGGTTTTCACTTGGACATAAGCAACCTTACCAAAACATTAAGTAAGAATTTGTTTCCTTCTAGCGTTATCGAGAATGTTGTTAGAAAATTTCTCAACAATTACTTTACCTCCGATTCCTCTCAGAGTGTTGCTCGGAAGGACAATTGTTTGTATTTTAAATTACCGTACATCGGTCCCTTTTCCATCATAACAAAACGCAGAATTAAGAAATTAGTCAACACATTTTGCAGCGACCTGGAAATTAAGTTGGTGTTCACCCCGTTTAAAATTAGGAGTTGGTTTGGGGCGAAGGATCCTATCCCTGCGGGTTTACGATCGCGAGTCATTTACAAGTTTTCATGTGCAGGCTGTAATGCCTGTTATATTGGTGAAACCAATAGACACTTCGCCACTCGCATCCGTGAACATCTCGCCTCCGACAAACATTCCCACATATTTAAGCACTTGAGAGGTTCTGAAAATTGTCGCTCCCGGTGTTCAGAAGACTGTTTTAAAATCCTCGATTCGGCTGCCACACGTTTCCAATTGAAAATCAAAGAAGCCATGCATATCCTTTGGGAGCAGCCATCTTTAAATTCCCAAGTCAAACATCTTAATTTATCCCTTTCATACTAATTAGTTTCTTTTCTTAGCTTTAACAGTTTGGTTTTTTCTGTTTTGTTTCGTGGTTGGATGTTTTTATTCTGTTCTCGCCTTCATCCTTAATTATTCATGTTATATCTCACTTTGTTACACTATTTATTGCTCAACTTTAGTTTATTTCTCATTTGTCAACTGACGATGGATGATGTTTCATCCGAAACATGTATTGATTAAATATGAATTTCAAAAACATCGTATGGATCATCAAAGCAATAATAATAATCATAATAATCATAATAATAGATAACAACTTAGCAAATACAACTATTGAACGCTCACAAAAGTTGATCGTCTCCCAAAACTGTGAAATAGTAAAAAGGTTTCTCTTATAAACTGATTTTGGTTAAAGCCGTTTATGGATGATGAAGATATAATTTATATAGTATCTTATTTGTATTTTTTTTTTCGGTCATAAGCACCTATAAATTTTACTACTTTTATTTTGTTAACTATAATATGCATATGTACGTTTTACGATATTACATCGTAATTTATTAGATTGATCATAGTCATAAGGTTTTATATGATAGTTATATGAGCACCATTGCCCAGGCCCACAGGCCGGCAAATGTTGTAAAATCACTTCAGGATATTTCAGTTAAGTCTCCAATAATAATAGTAATAATAATAAAAAATAAATAAAATATAATCATAATAATAATAATAATAATAATAATAATAATATAATAATAATTAACAATTATTCCATTAGCGCGCGTTGGATATGAGATGGTAAATAGCCAACGAGGCGCGTAGCGCCGAGTTGGCTATAACCAGTCTCATATCCAACAAGCTTGAATGGAATAATTGTTTTATTAAATTCCTTAAACTCCAAAAGTTTGGAAGTACAAAATACGAGCGAAAAAAGGGAGAAAATCCTAGCGAAATCGAAAAAACTTGATGAAGATGCGATGTTGTGTAATACCTGGTGGTCAGACAGACGCAGGCTCATCACAAAAACATTTCTTACCTTTTCGCATACTTCTAAGCTTCGAAATTGATCCAAACTTTCCCCAAAAGCGTTTTTCTTGTGCTTTATACCAAGAGAATTTCG
>NC_090895.1:23197379-23199879 GCF_036669925.1 Montipora capricornis | reverse complement strand
GTGAGCGGCAAAGTATCCAAAATAGTAATGAGAAGGTCGGGTCCGAATTTTATTTCGATCAACACTGAGAACAGATTTTCTTCCGAACGGAAGATCATTATTTCACATTTAACTCCCTATTGGAAATCTACACTAGAATCTTTGTATTCCGGTCGAGCAAAGAAATAAGCTTTCCATTTGCACAATTAATATGTATGGTAATTTCATCGGGTTTGGGGCAAATGCGGATTAACAACCGTTCATCATCCTTGTTCATGCAAACCTTGCTTTGTTGGAGCCATTTTACCCATTTTCCCCATTTTTTAGAAGAGAAAAAGCTTTTTTCGCAAGGTTACGAAGGAATGCTATAACTGCATGTCTGACTTCTTTTCAATGCATCATCCATTGACAGGAATATACATGATAAAGGGGACTTTTCTCCTAACCCACTCTGTCCACGTTCTTTTCTTCTGCCGCAAAAAAATTGCATCCTCGGCTGACACGGTCTGCATTACCTTTGCATGAACTTTCACACTTGATTAACTACTGTTTGCTATTTTCATCAATATTGTTCTAATTATAACAAAGCCGCATTGAACAATTGTAAAGACATGTATTACTCTTACAACTTAAAGGAAGGATTACAACGGTCTTTGGCTTGAAGAACTGACGGCAAAATCCATTTGCTGAGTGCATTCCGTTTGAGCAAAGCGTTCATTAGTAAGCCTGTCGGTGTCGTCTTTACGTAAGCATCCACAGGCGGAAGCGTTTTAAATCTCCTGAAGTCTTACTTTAGCTCAGGGATATGTCGTTGTTATACACTCACACTTCGGCCCAATAACTTACTTTTACCTACGACTAATGACTGATCCTTTCCTCGATGGTAAATACTCAACGAAGATGATGAGAGTAGATTGAGATGATAATTCATGCTTTAATTGTCTTCAAGTACTGTGAAATAAGCTAGTCTTCAATATCTACTCAACACCGAATTAATTGACATTTCTCTCTATTATCTTTACGTTCTTACCTGCCTTTGGAAGAAAGATTACAATGAAAAGGACCTTGCCGACACTAAAAATGTTACGTTTCCTCATGATCCAAGAAGTTGCAACGTGTTATTTTAGTGTGTTGCAAATTATTCAAATTTAATGTAGCTTTGAAAGAGGTCAAGCGATGCGACACTCACTATTTAAAGTGCCCATCACCCCAAAATATTTTTTTCGCTAAAATGAAACTTTGTACCTGTTCGAAACGCATCGTGGCTATGTTTTCCTTTATCTAACAAATCCTGCCATTTTAGAGGCTTCGAAAGTTGCGAAAATCCAGGCATCTTTTGTTCACGACTGAGTAAGAAGGCGAATGGGTCTATTCCTGTTTTTACGTCTTAAACTGATTTACATTGCATTAACTCTTTGTAAAAATGCATGCAAAGTAGATTGTGACGTAAAAACAGGAATAGACTCGCTCCCCTTCTGACTCGGTCGTGAACAAAAGATGCTTGGATTTTCGCAACTTTCGAAGCCTATAAAATGGCAGGAATTGTTAGAAAAAGGGAAAAATGGCCGCAATGCGTCTCGAACAAGGGCAAAGATTCATTTTAGCGAAAAAAAAAAATTGGGGGTTATGGGCACTTTAATCACTTTGAGTCCTGAGAGTGAGAGTTAATATATTTCACTGTTTCTAAAGCTAGACGATTTCACTCAGCAATGGGGACTGCTTCAGAGATGCATGGGTTAAATATATAATTTACATTCGGAGACTGGACGGGAGTAGTACCAATTAGAATGGCCAGGTTAGCCTCAAATATCATATCATCCTTGTCAATCCTTGGGCACCTTCTTTAAAATCTCGAATGGATTTAGTTTCAGTATGAACCATTCCCTCTCTTCCATCGACACTGATGACAATTGCCGGGAAATCGAAGTGTTTTTTTTTTTTTGTTTTTTTTTTTTGTTTGTTTGCTTGTTTGTTTGTTTCTCTTTAAAGTGCCCATAACGTAAAAAAAAATTCTTATTTGAAAGTCCATATTTAAAAAAATAATAACTTTGCCGAAAGAATTTTTCGACTCCAGCTGGGAGGCAAATTTTCTACGATTTTTTAAATCCTACTTTTATTTGATACAACCCTTCCACTGGTTAGGACTTCAAGGGCTCGCTGTGACGTAGATTCAAGAATGCTTGTTGGCGTGGGTCTTTTGTTGTTTTTCAGTAAACAAAAAATCGATCATGTAAATGTCTATCATCGAGAAAAGTGCCTATGAATGCGAAAGCGAGTGAACTCAAGATTTTTACTGGGTTGCCAAACCCAGTCGGAATCTGCGTTTCATTTGTTGTTGTTGTTTTATTTATTTCATTTAATTTTTTTCCCGTGTCAGTAAAAGTCTTGCCTGTCACTCCCCTGCTAAGTGGTGTCTTTGTGCATAGAGTCTTCTGTGCGTATTTTGTTAGGTTTGAGGGGGCTGGGGTAATGCGTAGATTTCCCTGGTGCACACAGGAGCACGTTTAATTATTAAACCTGC
>NC_090895.1:23167379-23187379 GCF_036669925.1 Montipora capricornis | reverse complement strand
GATTTGAACCCACGTCCTCCTGATCACCAGTCGGGTGTGATGACCACTACACCCGACTAGTGATCAGGGGGACGTGGGTTCAAATCCCGCTCAGGGCAATTACAGTTTTCCCCAGAAGTTGTCCAGTGTTGAGTTTCCTGTAACTTTCTCTCAATTTCTCCTCAACTTGGACTGTGAATCCATTTGCGATCCTCCTGGGGGTGATACGTTGTTGGCTCAAGGGATCTACTTAACTGTCTCTTTACATTAATTACCCTTGTCCGCCTGTGAATCACTTGTTGATCCAGCGTTATCACATAGAAAAACTGGCCCTTAGGGAGTCCCACGGAAATGCCACACATTAAATGATTAATCAGCCATGTTGCCAGCATGGTTGTCCTGATAGTGTAGTGGTCATCACACCCGACTAGTGATCAGGGGGACGTGGGTTCAAATCCCGCTCAGGGCAATTACAGCTTTCCCCAGAAGTTGTCCAGTGTTGAGTTTCCTGTAACTTTCTATATATATATATATATATATATATAAATGAATGAATAATCAGGACACGATCATACTTTTGCCTCTGGTTTTCATACAGGTCTGTTTCGTACAGGACGTTTAGTTTGTCCTGCACTCATCAGTGTGTAACCAAGAGTATATATATATATACTTTTTTAACTTTGCCGAAAATTTGTTCTAAACTTGTAATCACCTTACAGAAGTTTAAACTGGAGGTCACCGCCAATACAAAAAAAAGGATAGATTCGGAAAAAGGAACCCCAATATGAGCTTTTCTTATGCAAAATTGCAGTAAGGAACAATTACTATAGCATGACAGCCTATTGTGCATCCGCGGAGACCCAGGGGTAGATAGGTGGCCTGGACAATTCAAAAGGATGAGTGAGCAAGAACGAAAGAGACATCTCTGTTCGGGGATGCTTAATATCTATTGCGTGATGTTGAACAAAAAATGTGAAAGTTTTTACATAATTTTAGATTATACAGACTCATTTATTTCTGGTACTAATCAAGAAGGAATGAGCAATCATGGAGATTCTCAGGTGCTTTGTTTCCATTAAAATTGGTTGAGAAGCTGGCGCAAGATGTTTTGGGGTAATCACAGCCCGGGCTTAACAATTGCTCATGCATACATGTACGTAAAAATAATTCACAATTAATATTCGCCGAAGGCGAGGTGAATATCGGTGAATAAAAACCAAGACGAAGTCGAAGTTTTTATTCATCGATATTCACCGAGTCTGAGGTGAATAATTGTTTTAGTGTAATTAAATAGGTGATTATTTGAAAAATATGCATTTTCTTTAAAGAACTAATTTCTTCCAAACGGCTTGCGGCCATATTGAAAAACCGCTTAGGCGATTATCGCCTAATAACCACCTCAACAGCATCCAATCAGCAAAGAGAATTGTCAATAATCACCTATGTAATTTTACTAAGAAGCGATATCTAAACACTAACAACTTGATTGCATTATCAACATTGCGCTACAAAGCAAGTAGCCATAAAAGAAGCAAGAATGAAATCGCTTTTAGCTTTAAAAAAAAATGAGGAAATGAGTTAAACATATCGAGTAATACTTTCCTATAAAGAAAGAGTGCTCGTTTCTGCAGTAATGTAAGAACAAAAACAACTAGTTGAGAAAATATAACTGGTTAGTTCCACTGTCCGATGAAAGCTTCAACCAACAAACAATATGGTTATTTTCCTAAATAAAAAATCTAAAACACTATTATCATATTCCATGCACTGTGCCTGAAAAATGAACAAACGAGATAAGTTGCGTGAATAAGAGAAGAACGCAGCCAGGCCGAGTAGAGATTCGATCCACAAAATTTTCTAAAACATCAAGTCTTCCACATTTTCGTAGAGTTTCTTGTCGTAGTCTTTCATATTGATGAGCCTCTGTGAAAAGACGAAAAAAGATTTGATTTGATTTGATTTGAGTTAATTTGTTGATTTCAGTCTACAGTGTCCCCAATTAGTGCTCCAGCGCTAAAAGGCTAGACACTTCAATAAAGTTCTTACCCTTTCCTTTCCTTTCTTTGGATACACAACAACGACAATGTAATTGGGGAAGGAGGTGAGGGGCGCAGAGTATCCCTTACGAGTTTCTGTTTTATTGGTAAATGAACCACATTTTTGGTGTCTACATAAGATAATTCGAATCTAATTCGACAACCCTAAAATTTTCCTCAGTCAGTCTGTTTTGTTAGTGATAGATACAGTTCGTCATTTTAAATGACCATGCAGATCTCCCATTCATGTTGAATCTCACTCTATATCTATAAAATTGCTGATTTTGATTTTATCATTAGTTGTCACACCTATTGTTTCTTTGTCATTATTACTAAGTTACTTATCTCGCTTGTATAAATTTAATTAAACGATTATATTAAAGAATACGGCGTCCAGTAAATAATTGCAAGCAATGCGCTTGTTTCTCATGTTTGTTACCGCTGACTGCGTTTTGTTCTTCATAAAGCTGAGATGAATGACCATTCCGTAAAATATAGAAAACTAATTACTTTCTCGTAAGGGACAGAGTATATGATTCAGCTCTTGTCATTATCATCATCACCATCAACATCATAGACGTCGCTATTATTATTTCTGGGCCACAATATAATTCACCTAACCGTGGCTAAAGATTTAATTTTCCTATTGCAATTTACAGTGTGGTTTTTTCTGTTCCTAATATACTCCCTCATTTATCGATTGCTACTCAAGGTCGAATGGAATTCAAGTGATTATTTTCTCGGAAAAGACGTTTCAAATAAATACTTCAAGAAGGTTTCGACTCGGGACCTCCTGATTCATGGCCACACGAAAACAAGTTTTCCAAAAACTGAAGGATGCGGATTCAAAACACACCTTATCTAGCTAATTTCGTGTATTTCTCCCAGTAGTTCTAAAGAAAAGTATAAACTTTTTTTTTTTTGTAAATACTACAGCAAGACATTTGTAAAGCACCTCTTTTCCGGTTTTGATTCGAATCAATGCGGATTTCAACTCCACGTCAACTCGCAGTTTGAACTATGGTTTGAATGCAGATTTTGAAATGTGCACTTGAACTAAATGTGAAACGCAAGTGTAAGATAACGTTCGGTAACAGAGGATAAACAAAAGAGTAAACATCCTCATAAAAAGCACAACACTGAAACAGATGAAGACAGACAAAAGAACTAAGTTCATTTATATATATTGTGTTTTTGTTGGTTGTTTCCCTTACGAATTATTCATTGCCACGTTTTCATCATTCTGAATGTTGTCTTCAGAAATTACCCAAATTACCTTGTGTTGGTTTTCCATCAGTTTAAGCTCGCGTCGAAGCTGTTCAAACGTTGGGCGATCGTGGGGTTCCTGTTGCCAGCAGTTAAGCATGAGTTGGTACCTGTAGAAATAGTAATAGTCATTATCATTACCCGAGTATTCACAACGACGTTCGTTTTTCGCAAGATATAAAGAGGTCTACATTTACACGGAAAAGGTAGAATTATTTGTAAGAACATAGCAATCAGTCCCTGCGATAAAGACCATATAAAAGTGACACAATGTCAGAAAATAATTAAAAGAGCTCCAGGGGCATGTTTTATCGGTACAAACAATAGATCAACACACCCTGCACGTGCATTTTACATTTTGGTACATTTCTTTGCCTTTATCGTCATGGTAATAGGGAGCTTAAGAAACGAAGACGGCGACGGCGACAGCGACAACCACGCCACAAAAGAGAGATGTCATTGGTAACAAGACCATAAATAACCGTGCGGCACGTGCAGCACGGACTTTAGCATATATCTTTGCGGTACTCTGCATAACGACGATGTGAAATCACCAAAGGGGAGGTTTTGACGACAACGTGAGCATGCAACAGGAAATCTGTCATTCTTTATTTTCACTCTGAAGAACAGCTCATACCATTTTTTTTTTTTAGGGTTCCTCGCCCACATTGTAGGACGTAATCGCTAATGACTTATTATAGAGCAAAGTTATATTTTGAGGTGACGTCGTGAAATGAGCAAATTAAGGTTATGTGGAGGACATGAGCACTTCACAACAAATTTTCATTTTTTTCCCCAAACCCTCCACAACGTTCACACCATTTATGTTCAAAAACGATTTGAACACACTCTCCATGCGCAACTACTTGGAATAGTCGTTATTGCTTAAGCTCCCAATTCGAACTCGTCATTAAACATTGTCATAACGTTGTTACCATCATCATTTTCACGATGGTGGCCATCACTGCAATTATTGTCAGGATCATAATCGTAATTATTGTGAAAAGGAGGATAAGGAGTTCCACTTGGTTCTGAACATCAAATCGTAAAATACACCGAGAAATCTTACAGAGTTTCCGCTACATGATTTGGTTTTGGCATCCGGTAGCCCTCATTGAGTAACTCCATAATCCTTCGCCCGTTTATCCTCGGATAGGGTGATCCACCTTAAAGAGAAACAACATATACCTTTCAGGATTGAAAGTATCTCACCCGTGCAAGAAAATTGTCATTCCAAAACAATTGAAAAGCATGCGAGACCTACCAATAGTGAAGATCTCGTAAAGTACCACTCCAAAACTCCAGCTGCATTATAAAAGATGTCAGTTAATAAAAGAGTTCATGTACTTAGTCCTCACCTCTTCTCAGGCTGTGATGCCAAAAAACGCTGGAAAAACGCTGACGTGATTCAGCCATAGCGTTTTATTGGTTAAGAAAGTCACGTGACTGAACATTGGGTTACACAACCTAAGGCCAGTAAAAAATAAACCACACCGATTGCTACTTACACGTCACTCTTGGTTGTATAACGACCATGCATAAGAGCTTCGAAAGCTGTCCACTTCACCGGGATTCGCCCCTGCAGAATAACCCAGACCCGATGACATTTAAGTTGAAAGGATTCACAGGGAAACTGGTTTAAAGTTCTTTTTGAATTCATATGTTAATCTTACAATCCTTAGACAAAATGTTTAGAACGATGAAGTTAAAGCGCCAGTTGGTTCCATCATTGCTCAGAGTGATAGAGTGGCACTTGACAGACCGCTATGATGGGAATATTGTAAAATACCTTTAATTACACCGAATTTTGCGTGCATTATTGAAGGTATCCAAAGAATGTTTCACCACGATTGTTACTGTAGTTTCGAAGATCAAAACAACAACTTTCAAGTTTTTGTTTTGGTGATCCCAAAATGAAAATTTTAAAGAAATCCTTCTGGTAAAGCATGTAGTCGTTGCCCATTTCTCGGCTGATTATCTTGACATTTATTACAGCTGGTCTTTTTAAATATTTAAGGGTAATCTTTTTTTTTGTTTTTTGCAAGACCTCAGTTTTAATGGGTTTTATGAAGGGATATGGATTCGTACCTTTGACTTCTTTTCATAAACACTTTCCACATGAACGTCCCTGGCCATTCCAAAGTCTGTCACTTTGCATGTTTCTCCTTCTCCGACCAAAACATTTCGAGCAGCAAGGTCTCGGTGAATGATCTATCAACAAAATATCTAATTTAAATATTAAATGTTTATTTAAACTAAGACGACGGACGTATTCGGTTCAACCTCAATTTTTTATTAAAGTTTAAAAAAAGAACTGCTGCTTTTTAATGACTTATAAATTGAACTTGTCTCCGATAAACAGAATATAATTCAATATAATTCAAACCCCTTCGTTTCATTATTTTCGTGATTTATGAGCTAGAAAAAACAAACCGCACTGAAACTAGTTTTAGATTTTGAATATCCCTCCAAATTCAGGGGTTTCCGAATTACTTACCGACTTCCTGTCGGACTGCCATTGTTATGCAAGCGACCAATCAAAAACATAGTTCAAGTCCATTATCTCAGAGTCTTTCCGGGCACTCACTCGCTGACCAAAAAGCCTGAGGACTGGGTACGCGATTGACGGAGTTCGCAGCACTCACATGTCCTTTGGTCAGCGTGTCTTGGCGCTGATCAAAAGATTCGTGGGCTCTGGGAACGAGAGTGACGGAGTTTTCACAGTCCAAAGTTCAAAATATATTCATTTTCATCCATTTACCTTATTTTAAAGAGCTTTCAAAATGATGAAAAATGGTGTTTTCTATTTTGGAATTCTTTCCTTCTTTCCAGAGATATTCAAAATGATGACGTCACAAACATAGCAAATGACTATAATGAATCCTAAAATTGAGAATATCTCCGAAAATATTGGAGTTTGGCACCGGTAATGTACATCAGATAAGGCACAAAGTGACATCCACTACGATGTTTCCATGGCAACAAACTCGTTTCCAGTCCCTCTCTGCAATGAACCAAATATCTTGGATTTTGAACAGATAAGTACAGGCAGATGGTCACACTTGAAACCCATGCTGCCCATAATGCTTTACATCTCTGTATAAGCTTACCAAGAGTGAATACGTCTTATTACGAAAATAAGCGACAAAATCAATCCTGCGTTAAATAGACCCAGCAGCTAAAATGGTTGCCATGACAACAGCATGTAGGGTACCATTTAGCCACATGATTGATTTAGATTACTTCTGCCAAGTTTTAACAACACGCATCCAATATTTTCGGAGATATTCTCAATTTTGTGATCTCTTACAGCCATTTGCAATGTTTGTGACTTGAATATCTCTTGAAGGATAGATGGTATACCAAAATAGTAAACACCATTCGTCATCATTTGAGAGGTCTTTAAAATAAGAAAAATATATTCTTTACTTCATAAGCACTTTAAAATGGTCGAGCTGCGTTGCACAATCTCATGGTCATGAGCTCGTGGTTTCAGGCCCGTTCAAATCTTATTTTCCCAGGATTTCCTTGGCAACTGCTTAAGTTAGTTTCTCAATTCCGAAGATCGTTCTGGCTCAAAGTCTTCACTGTCTGCAGTTCAAAAGGTAAGACTGTCATATATCGCACTTCCATTACTTACATTTCTTGAAGACAAGTAACTCATGCCATCTGCTATTTGCCAGGAGATCTTCATCAACTGCAATGAACTAAGATTTGTTTCCGGTTTAACATCCGGGTTCTTGAAGTAAGTGTCATGTAATCCGCGGCTCTTTCTCAGGTAGCCCAGGAGATCACCATACGGGACATATTCGATGATAACAAGTATGGGATCTTAAAGGTAAAGATAAACAAAAGAATTAACAAAGTCCAAATGCTACCCTCAAGGTGCTTCAGTGTCTATGGAATAATGTTCATAATGTTGACCATGGATCTATACCACGATAAAATGCACGATATTTCATTAAAATTGTCGGAGAGCAAGGGGGACACTTCGTGACGCTTATCAAAATGGTCAGGCATCTAATTGCGTCACATTTCTGGACATTTTTGGGAAGGCTGCCAACGTGATGAAAGTGGACATTTTATAAGATATATCTGAAGGGGAAGAAGAAGAAGAAGAAGAAGTATAAATCACTGTTACCAGATATAGTGACGCATCCCAGTAACTTGATAACATGTGGATGAGGCTTCAGCGTCTTCATCACTTCAAGTTCTGACAGTAAGTCCTTCTTTTCCATCTCTTGAGCGTTTGCTGCGCGTTTCAAAGAAGACGAATGGTATATTTGAATAGGTGCAACAGGACAGTTGTCTGATTTTTCATGTAAACGTCAGGCCTTATTTAGCATGTTTGTGCTCCTTGATGAAGAACTGCTTCTCCAAATTATATCTAGACCTAGGACAAATATGCCAACCTAACATGGAAAGATATCCCTTCAACCCAGCGCCCGTCTGGTTGAGGGATGCCCTTGGTTGTTGAGTCACCTTTTCAGTCTTTCAATTGTCCTGATTTTAGAAGGTCGATCAGGTGTATCGAAAGACAGAACTTACTGAAACCCAGTCAGCTTTCTGGCGAATTAAGTAAGGAGGGATTAAGTATAAATGGCACCTTTGAGCATCTTTATAGCTACGGCTATTGTTCCTTCAATCCATGGTAGTTGTGAAGCTCTTCCTTGTGCAACTTGTCCAAATGATCCCTGGCCAATCATTTTGTCAATAACTACGTTTTGTCTTGAAACTTCCCAGGATCGAGTGTCAGGATGGAGCGGAGCATATTCATGTATTTCTGAGTAAAGCGATGTTTCATTCATCCTTCTCTCTGAATCTGTTACTTCTCTCAACAGCATGTAGTGGGGTTGGGAAATTGTATTAATGCCGATGTCATTGTCCCGTTCGATTTCTATGCCTATGTTCTGTGATATGAAAGAACGCGATCTCAGTCAGTTATTGCTAAAACATCAAATACATCAATGCTGTTGACACTTTGAATTTCAAGATCATCTTCAGCAAGGTGAGATAAATACAAGGAAATTTTTAATGGCGTGGCATTCTACAGCTAAGCCGATAATTCAAATAAATGAAGGGGATAGTTTCTAAAGAAACTGTGGTGCTGCGTCGGTGGGGAAGTAGTATACAAATATTTGGTTTTATCAACGGAGTTGATAATGTAAATTGGCCACCGTACAGAGATTCTGAAAGCTGACGTTTCGAGCGTTAGCAGTTCGTCAGAGCGAATCCAAATAGGCGACTCAAACTGTCCTTAGACCGTTAGTGGAAGGCACATCGCTGTCATCGGTCAAGATTTACGAAATAACCACTCAGAAAACCCCCAATTTAATATTTATTTGCGGCGGTATTCAAAACCCTAAATATTCCAGATCTGTAGTAAACACCGGAACGTTGAGTTCTTTGTGAACTGAATGTTTATCTTCTCAGTTCTGTAAACCCAGGCCGACGTCCATAACCCATCAGTTTTCGGTATTAGGCCGGACCTTTAGATCGGAGGACGACGACGACTACGACTGCGATTTTTCCGTTCTGAGCACGCGCACTTCGAAAAATGTCGGCCTCAAAACTTTATGCGCATGCTCAGTACGGAAAACTCGTACTCGTAGTCGCCCTCGTCCTCCGATCTAAAGGTCCCTCTATCTTTTTTTAGGACGGCTACAGCTAGATTTTTGTGGAAAAAACTCAAGCTTAAGCAAGAAGGACGACGACGGCTTTGAGAACGCCTCAAAACAATAGGTCTAATGAACAAAAACAAAAACTCTGCGCACCCTGCACCTGCGTTTTACATTTGTGTACATTACTATGCCGCTCTCGTCCTCACAACGACGTGAACTCGCCAGATTTGAGGTTATGTGGAGGAAGTGAGCACCTGATGATAAATTTTCGATTTTCTCTCTAAATATTATATCCACACCTTTCTCACCAATTTGATTTCTGGAGTATTGACAATCGCTTTTGATTCCGAGCGACTTGGAGTCACTGCAAAAATATTACAATAACGGGGAATAATATTTTTAGACAACGTTTTCGTAGCCGTCGTCGTCCTCCTGGCTTAAGTTCACTATTGTGTTCCTTGCACGATGGATGATTTTTCATTGAGTACGAGTAATCTTTCGTGTGGGTTACATGGTTACAACCCAATCAGAGGCGTTGTGGCCATCAGGCCTAATCTGATTGGCCAGAATTTGGAGGGACCCGTATTCTAAATTTTGATAATACAGTTACTGATGATAAGCCAAAACCAGATGAGAAAGATCGACATTTCCGGGTTATGGGCTTTTGAACGAGGCTTTTCCTTTCGTGTAATCAATCCTGTTCGAGTTGGGAATACGTTATGGGTAAGATGCAACGAAATTCGCATGACATTTCGATTGATGTTTCTAATCGGTTAATCATTATATCACGAAGTTTTTTGTTTTTTTGAAGCTATTTGCCTCATGAACTTACAGAATGGGAAGCGTGTATATCTGCAAGTGCTTCCCCTCGTCTAAAAGAAAAATATGCAATCACCACTTAATCATACCATTCTTGCGTAACGGTGCTCCAGATACAATAGCAGTAAGATGCAATGGCTATTGCTATTGAAGCACTATTCCAAATTCTATTGCTATATTCTTTTCCTTTAAGGTTACTACTTACAATGCTTGTTGTGGTTAAAAGTACACGTTGTTTAGACAGATGAAATGGAGAGCCAACTGTACAGGCCAATAAAATAATTAATTAGATTCATTGCTTAATCAGTCGATTAGTTGATAGCAGTCGTAACAGAAAGGGAATATTTACTCTATATTGATTGCACAGCGATGCAAGCTAAAATTGCAAAATGGATGTTACACAAAAGGGTTCAGTCGAAAAAATTAGGGAGAGATAAGTCAGAGCAAACAAAACAAAACAAAACAAAGGAACAAGCTAAAGAGAACAAAAAAGACAGCTACAGCAGTCAGGTAAGGAAAATGTAGAAAATATGGAAAATAATTAATGCACGGAGAGACTGTGACGTTTACATTCTTTTCCGTAAAGAATCTATTTGCTAGTGGTCGAAGCTGAATTCTTCAGTTTTTAAAACAGAAACTAAACGTAAGGAGAGTAAGTGAAGGTGAAGAACAGATAGTTTAGTCCCTGGCAACCCACAAATCACCACCTATGGACTTAAGCAGCTGACACTACACGACATAACTCTTTCACAGGGACAACCATCGTAATCTAAGTCTGTACTTCACCAAGAAATCAGTGACATCTTACCGATTTTCTCTTCCATCTACACAGAAGCAAAGACAAAAAAGACAAACAAAATAGATTAAATATAACGTTTATGCAGCCAGTTTCAGTGCTGTTTGTTATGTGAAAATCGTTGAGGTTCATGAGTTCAGAATGGTACTCATCAATTTTCTAGTAGTAACTTTGAATCCAAAATCGCTAGTAAAAACGTTCTCTCCCTTGTGCCAGTATCGTGTGATGAATTTAAGATCTGCTACGACGGCGACGTCGCCAAAAACGTCACCTCAACTGTAACTTTGCACCATTTAAAGTACAGTTTTACGCCATTATTGCACCACTTCTACCTCGTACAATATGATGGTACGAGGTGCCTTCAGAGTGAAAATTTAGAATGACAGATTCTCAAAACTTGGAACTTGATGATATCATGTCGTCTTTACACTGATTAGCGCAAAAAGATGTGCTAAAATGTGTCCGGCACGTGCAGCACGATATTTTTCCTCCTTTGTTGTTTTGAGGCGTTCTCGTTGACGATCGCCTCGTCGATGTTAACAAGTCCCTATGAACTAATCTAAGCAATGATAGTAAGGGAATAAAAAAGCAATCTTTGAATTTGTGTGAAGCGGTGGCATATCCTACATCTATAGGACATATGCTTCAGGTAAGGACTGTTGGGTAGAAAAAAGCGGAAAACAATCTGTACGAAAAAGAAGTGTGGATGGTCAAAGATTTTATAGTTGTTTTTATTGTATTTCGCGAGGTGAGGAGGTTTTGAAACTCTTCAAAAACGACAAAAGTCTAGATTAAAATCTGTGCTTTATAAGATGGTCAATTCAAATTTGGAGGGAAGAACGGCTCTCCCAAGCGTTACGTACAAGGCTAAAAGGTTTGCGTTGACTTACGTCTCTTTCGCTTCATAATGAAGTAAGCGACAAATGAAACCAGTATCAGTACCAAGAATCCAATGACTAATGCATATATTAAGTCTTTGTTGTCGTTTTCTTCAGGTGGAGAAGGAGCCTCTGCTGAAGTTAAAAACATTAATTTATGACTTCTCATTCCATCTCCCTACTAGACTAGCTTTGTAGTTATTTTCTAGTGGGTGAGGGGGGGGGGAAAGGGGGGTCATTATACCTTACTTAAGGTGTTCTATTAATTTTATGGCACTGTATTTACGTGTGATGGAAATAAACTATTTTGTTTCTTTCGCTTAGGGAAGGGTGGGTGCATCTCAATTGTAACAAGAAACGCTATTCTTTTCAAGGCAATAATATTTCAGCAGACAATTCTTTAACATTTTTATCGCTTTAATTTTAAATACCATCTTTGTGACCATTTAGAGTCAGTTTTCCACTCTCGATAATTTCCAGAATGGCTGAATCAAGATCGCGGCTGCCGAGCATTTGATTCGTGAAGTCCCGTTCAGCAACTAACCTGGAATAAATCCATCAATCTTAGACTGACCGACATCAAGATCACCAAGTTTGTTATCCTTCAAAGACTCTTTTATTAGCTCTTGTATAGCGCCTTTCGCAACACTTCTATTGAATATGAGTTCCACATCTGCAATCACACTGCCGCTCCTAAAAACACAAAAGCCCGAGGAAAGGAAAGGATCTTTATTTAAGTGTGTAATCTCCTAGCGCTGTAGAGCACTAATCGGGGACACTTGAAATTAACAGGTTGACGCAAATCACATCAATTTCGGTTTTTGAGGAGAGGGAAAACCGGAGTACCCGGAGAAAACCTCTCGGTGCAGAGTGGAGAACCAACAAACTCAACCCACATATGACGCCGATTCTGGGAATCGAACCCGGACCACATTGGTGGGAGGCGAGTGCTCTCATTACTGCGCCATCCCAGGACTAATAATAAAAGAAAAGATAATTGAGGACCTGGGTAGAAACAAGTCTACTCTGCGAGCAGCGTCTCTTTCGATCTTCCTAGATAAGTCGGGAAGAGGAAAGTAGACTCTGCCAGCCGGCTCGACATTTCGTGTTGAGCATGCGTTAAAAATTCAAACGTATTCGGGAGTCAGTCACGCGTGACTAGTAACCGCAAAACCACGAAACCAAAACAAACAGTAGGGATATTTTCGAACAACTCTGGCAAACACAAGACCATCAAGGAATCATTTCCTTCTAAACTCAAGATAGTTCAAGTGTTTAAATTGTCATTTCAGTTTTTACTGAAAAATGTCCTGCAAGAATGATTATGCAAAATTTTGGAGGGGGGGGGGAGGGGGTAAAAGAGGTGTATTATGGGACTTGTGCAAGTAGAGAAGACACCTTTTTGCAGATACAGTGGCTTTTTTGATTTCTATTATTTCGAAAGACATTATGGGATACTTACGGGGCAAATTAATATGCATCTGCCCCCTAGGCACGCCATAATAGCTATTTGAGACAATAGCAATCAAAATGGCTGCCGCATTTGCAAAAAGGTCTATAGATGGTCTTCACCTGACGTCACGGCAGAATGTTGGTGCACAGAACAAACGAGAAAAAAAGTCTTGCGAATTTGACTCTATTATAATGCAAAACATGAGCAATAATTTGTTATTGTTTTGTGCACCAACATGGCCAACTCATCACGTGATTGAAAACCATCTATTAAAGCAAGCGCTGTTTCCATGCGAGGGACATTGTTCTTGATGACCTTTACATTTCTCCACATGTGTTTTATTATTACCAACCTTAACTTTTTCGCAATGACGTCAAGCAAATCAGTACCAGTCATTTCAGTTTTGATCTAAAAAAATAAAGATAACAAAACAATGCTCAGTGAAGTACGGTGAACGATAAGGGTCCTTATGAATGACCCTTATAGGGCAACGTATTGAGGACCTCTATTGTTTAGATACCTTACTTGAAGTAAAATTCGCGCAGTACTAGAATTTGCGCAGCGCTGGGTGCACAAATTTAAGTACTGCCCTAATTATAATCCGCGCGAAAAGCTTTTTGGTGTAATATGAGACACTCATTGTTAGTTACGCAAATCAGATAATTTATTAATTAACGCATACACATTTGACGTACGTTTTAAGTTGTCCTAGTAACATTAAAAATCAAAAATGTCTTCATTCTTGATTTTGCTTACATTTCATAATTTTGAAGGCATTTGTTACGGACCACCTGATCACTTTTTGATCAAGTATTGACAAATATTGTACTGTATATATTTGATGATAAAAAACACTCATTATAGATGCGTTAATTGTTAATAGCTCTATTAAACCTCTATTCTTGGTTTGCACGCACGTGACATGGCGGCCATGTTGGGTGGTAATACAATACAATTTCTTTTCGCAGAATTTTCATAATAATAAAGTTTAGTTCCCAGCGGAGAGACAGGTTATTGTTCTTGCCATCCAACATGGCCGCCGTGACGTCACATGCAAACCAAAAATTAACTTTAGCGAACGCGGAAAATTACTTGCGCGAATTTAAAGCTGCGAGAATTTAAAGCTGAGCGAAAATGAGTAAGACGCGAATTTCGCCATAATACTCTTACTCTTTGTTTGTACCCCCAGATTTTGCAAAAGCATTGTTTCCAGGTTCTCTTGGGACTTTCAATGGTCCCAAGAGAAAACAAAAACAATGCGTATGCAAAATTTGGGAGGACAAACAAAGAGTGTTATGGTATTTTCCGAAGTGGCCTATACAAGTAAGGTAGGTCCAGAAATGCACCTAAGTAGATGCACGCGGATTTCAATAAGCGTCACAAAGTGTTCCCTTGCTCTTCTCCCCAACCTCAACATAATACGGGAAACCGTATTAGAGGATTAGTTTGATAGCTATATACCTATACGCTACATGTCATGTCTACAAATATAAGGAAGCTCAAGATGACTTGCTGGACAGCTCACTGTGAGTGTAATTGTTAAGTGCATGCGTTTGAGTTCCCGTTCAAACAAGGACTATTTTCCAGGCTTCTTCTTCTTGATGTTTCCCTATTAAACTACCATGATCTTTCCCCGACAAAACTGTACGATTGTGCTGTTTATTATTATATAGTTACTGTTCTTGTGCCCTTTTAGTTCAACTCTTATAAATAAACTTGGAATTAAAATACTAATTTTTGCATATTAAAATACATCAGAACCACTGTAGAATAATAATCCATTGCCCAAAAGAATGTGGTATCAGGTTTGTCTTCTTAAACGTCAGAAAAGTGTCTATTTTTAAACCAAGTTTAGCTGGAAAATAGACAACAGACCTAATTGGCTAACCCCAATTCAAATCTCCTGGGGTTAAAATTCTTTAACTGTCTAAATTCCCTTTAGTATTTTCTTTGTATCTAGTCTGCCAGAAACCTATAAATTCATCAGTAGAAAATGAAATGGCACTTTAAAAGTACGAATTACTTTGACTTCCCCGGAAAGGAAATGATTCCTTGGTTGTCGTGTGTTTACCAGAATTGTTCGAAAAATAACCCGACTGTTTGTTTCAGTTTCGTGGTTTTGCGGTTGCTGGTCACGCGTGACTGATACCCAAATACATCTGGATTTTTAACGCAAGCTTCACAAAGAAATTCGAAGTGGTTAGCCGAGGTCCCTTCCTGTTCCCGATTTATCTAGGAAGATCGAAGGGTCCCTGCTCGCGGGGTAAGACTCTTTGTGTATCGTATTTGCATTATAATGTAGCATTCACGCGTAATGTTTTGGAAATACCTGGAACAAAATGTTGTATTCCCAAAGGGTTTGAATGGGGTAAATTTTCCCGTGAAACTAGGTTTAAAGATAGACACTTTTCCGACGATGATGGGGACTTGGCCCATCTGGGTAATTCTTACTCTTTGGTGATTGACCCTTGTGTGGAAAATAACACAAAGCCTCAGCAATTTTTTTGAAGCTTGTTTTATGGATGAAGGTTTCAAGGAATGCTAAAGGAAGAGTCTCCTGAAATAAAGGCACTTCACACTACTGGATATACATGTAAATAATATCCACAAACATGAAGATGACTGTGATGATAACGATGATGATATGTTTTTCAAATAACAGACACAAATTATGGGGACAGATTATGAGGATGATAACAAGGATGCGGCAAGAACAGATGCAATGATGCAGTTATGCCCAGATGTGCAAGTATAATTGGATTCACGCCCAAATATCCAGTTAGTTCTAAGCACTTGCTATCGACAAAATAAGGTCAGTGTTAAGGTAAGCGTTATTTTTAAATCAGGGCAAATGGAGCTATTTAACTTTTCTTGAAAATAAGAGTTGAGGGGACATTTTCTGACGTGATTGCCCATTTTCCTGGTCGGGGAGATGAGTGATGATGATGACGTTGAGGATGATAATGTTGATGACTACAATGGGGACCTTAAGCAAGGACGACGTACACGGCTACGAGAAAGTTGTCTAAAAATATTATTTCCTGTTACTGTAATAATTTTGCGATTACTCCATATCGCTCAGCATGGAACGTGAGTCCACATTCCAAGAATAAAATTGATGAGAACGGTATGGACATTTAGAGAGAAAACTTGAAATTCATAGTCACGTCGATGTCAAGACGAGAACTGCAAAGAAATGTATCAAAATGTAAAACGCACATCCGGGGCGTGCAGAACGATAATTGTTTTTGCTAAATGAAAGTATTGTTCTGTGGCGATCTCGTAGCTGTTGTCGTTGTCCTTGCTTAAGGTCCATATGATGAAGATGACGAAGACGACGACAACGATGATGATGCTGATGACAAAGACGAGGCAGGGGGGAGTGTAGCCCAGTGGCTTGGACCCTTGTCTTGAGGTCCGCAGATCCTGGGTTCAATACCCATCCAGACAACTCGTTGAATTTGACCCAATTAGTCAATGGTTCAACGTCTTGGCTGCACTTGTAAATAGCCAACTAGTTTGCCTCCGGCCAGTTGGCCAGTTCGGATTCTTCACTGACTTTGTTTCATTTGCCCTAAAAAGCCCCTATGAGGAAAGGTCAGCTGAGCATGTGTGTATTTATGTATGTATAAATGAATGTGCGATGATAATGATGATGATGATGATGATGATGATGATGATGATGATGATGATGATGATGATGTGGTGATGGTGATGGTGATGGTGATGGTGATGATGATGATGACGTTGATGACGAAGACAACAATGACGACAAAATGACCATGATGATGATGATGACAGTGGCGATGATGATAGTGACGAGGACCAAAATAGAGAAGTAAAAGGAATGACAATTTTAACATTATAATGGTAACGGTGACGTCAGGAGAATTCTCACAACAATGGAGGATAAGGATAAAGCAAAACAAGGACAAGAAGCAAGAAAATAATCATACTGACAACGACTCAGTTACTGGGAGATTAAATCGTTAACATGAGAAGCATGCAACAAAAACTGACAACAACAACCTACCGCCTGTTTAACTTTTTGGATGAACACCATGGTTTTTGGATCTTCCAGGTTGTCATATTCTGGTTCAAAGTCTTCCTTTGTGAACTGAAATTCTACTTCAACTACATCCACCAAAGTATCTATTTTAGAAATCGAAAATAACAACAAATTGAATGGAATCAAAACAACAATTAAGGCTTGGAATCTTCACAAAAAGCTGGAGTCTAGTAATTATGCATTTTTTGGACATTACTATTAAACCACAAAACAGCGAAACGAAACACCAAAACACCAGGTATGACCCCACTATACACTGAGTACTAACCAACAAAGGTTGGATTTTGAGAGTGCTTCATCACGGTTTCCAAACACAAGAAAACTAATAAAAGCACGAGGACGCAAGCCGAGTGCTTTTATTCACGGTTTTCGAGTGTTTGGAACACCTGATGAAACACGATGCACGAGTTTTTGAAGTAGCTTCTCCATCGCGGCTCAGGAATAAAAGAAAATGGAAGTATTCACCAACTTCTGAGATGTTGTCGGCAAGTTTGTTGTTACGAAAAATTGCATTGTTATTGTGATTTGCCTTGTTATCACAATGCTGTGGATGATTACAAAATCAAGGTTTAATTTTAAATCCTTCATTCTCTTCTGCAATGGCTTTATCACGTTTTCAGCAAGCAAAATCAGCCAGACTGGTCATCGGTCGAACGCTTTATTTAAGAATGAAAAGATTAGCGAAGTCAAGTCTGCTGAGGTTTCTGAGGTAGTGGCGCTCAAGTGCCGCACTATACTGTAGAAATTGGTAATTCAAAGAGTTCTTGTGATCAGTTGATGGCCTCTGGTTACTTTAAGAACAGTGAAATAAAAAAAGGTATCCCCCATGAAATTCGCCAGCTTAGGAAAACACACTTTAAACGTAAATTGAACGGATTACTCTTGAAGTTTCTTAAAATTAAGGAGATGAATGTTGATATGCGCGCTACATCAATTTTTTGAAGCATGTGGTTTTTGCTTAACAGTTACTAATAATACCTCAGATCATTTATTTGTTATATATTATTTTCATTTTTTGAACAATTTTTTTTCTCTTATGTACGAGGCGTTTGTTTTTGTAATTCTTGTAAATTTTAAAGTGTCTTTTTGTTTACTTGTGAGAGCCAGTGATAATGTCGCGGTGTAAGTGGCCCGCCTAGAACAGCAAAGCTAACTGCGGGCCACCACGGTCGTGTTTGTACAATTATGATTTGTTTGTAAATAAAGTTCTAACTTGTAAAAGTTGTAATTAACGTAAACAAGCGAACGAACGTGATGATGTTTTCTTTAGAAATTTCTTCTTGCATCTTATTAGAGGGTGTTATATGGGTTGATTCTTTATCAAACTCTAGGGTTTGATAATACATGAAACTCATGAATAGCGCGTCAATCAAGTGTTTCACGGGTGATTCAAACCACATGCACGTGACGAAATTGGCGTCTCTTGGTTGGATGATCACCTTATCAATAATTAATGACTGTGAGAAGGCCTGTTTTACGACCTCTCAAGCTTCTCACCTTGACAATATCAGCACTCAACTACAGTAGACAAGTTAATGATTGAATAATATGATAAAATAAAACCAAAAAAACCCTCTTCTGCATGGTACTGAAAGGGTAGTGCATTTTTTACTGTACGTTTAATTGTAGTTGTGTGCCAAGTATGGACAAGTTATACTCACAGCTCTCCCCGATGTTACATTTTTCCCTTTTCATCTATCAATTCCCAATTCAAAATTTGGTTTCTTAACATGTGTTGCGTGAATGCACAATTGGAAATGATTCTACGGCTCTTAAAGACTAGTGCTACTATGCCCAAAAAATCATTTTTCTTTTTCTTTAAATTTCAAAACTATGTTAACTAAATACTACATGACCAAAGTTGTGAGCCTTGATTTCAACAAGACATTTAATGGTCCACCATTACTAAATTTAAGATCTTTATAGAGCTGGTTCAATGCGAAAATGACGTTAAAGACTCACTACTTTAAGAATGTAATGCGTGTGAACGCGGCTGAATCAATATGCAGCAAGGGAGTTTCGGGATTTCAAACTTTGCATATACAATAAGCTGGATTTACACCCTGAAACTCTAAGCTAGTGAGTCACTGACGTCGCTTTTCCCTAGATCCAACCCTCTGAGGTCTAATTGATCAGTTTTGAACATAAGTAATGGCAGACTGTGAAATCCAATACTTAAACTCAAAGTAAACAACTTCGGGAAGAGCTCAAAATTTCGCAAGCCAGGGTTATACAAACACACTTTCAAAATTTAAAGAAAAAAAAGGTAGTGATTTCCCCCCCACCACCCCCCCCCCCCTTTCCCCCTCCGCCATCATAGTAGCACTTGAAACATATATATAGACAGTTTCTGTTAGTCCTGACATTGGGCAATCTAAATACTCTCCATCAAGAAGTGGACGCAAAAGGAATCTATTGCTGCATACCAGCAGGCAATTTCATGTGAGAGCTGACCTTAACATCTTTCCCACGATAAATACAGTCGAACCCCGCTTTATAGACACCCGCTTTATACGGACACCCCATTATTACGAGCAGCTCTCGTTGTCCCTGGGAAAGCCCAAATATTCTTTCAAAATTCATCTCTCTTAATAAAAGGACCCGTTAACACTGACAACGGGCATTCTTTCTTCCCCATCAACTAATTCTCATAGGAAGTTAACCTCGCTAATACGGACACTCACGTCAACTTTTTTCTTTCATGAGCTTTATCTCTTGTAAAGGGACATAAGAGCGAAAGTTGAATACTGCTGTTCAAATATCAATAACTGACTATTCTGCCAATATATGATTTCGAGCAATGTACGTCAGTTAATGAGGAAATGAACATAAATGAAAGACGTAACTTTAATGTTTCGTACAATTCTTTATACGGAATTAGCCCATGCAATAATGGGTAATGCTTCATGGTATAGATGGGCGACTTAATTTTTTTGCGTTCTTATAGACTAGGAAAATGGCTGCTTTGTACCCTACAGACTTTCAGTTTCTTGATGTTTATGTTTTGTTTTATATCTTTTGACGTTTTGCTCCAATAAGATGTACAGTACTGTATATTTTACTTAATTTACACAACCCTCTTA
>NC_090895.1:23144879-23157379 GCF_036669925.1 Montipora capricornis | reverse complement strand
AGTCGGCAACTTTTTCGTCTAAGGTGATGGAATTAAAGAGAGATTCCCTCAACGGTTAAAATTCACTTTGACATACTCCACACAAACTATCTGCCAACTTCATATTTTATTGAAACTTCTGTGTACTTGCACTTAGTCACAGAACAGACCTAATCGGCTAACTGAATGTTGTGCCCAATTCAAATCTCCTGGGATTAAGATTCTTTGTGCATTGTATTTGCATGATAATGCGGCATTCATATTTAAATGATATGGAAATACTTGGAGCAAAACGTTTAATTCCCAAAGGGTTTGAATTGGGTACAACATTGAGTTAGCCAATTAGGTCTATTAACAAGTGATGGCAAAAAGGCTAATTCCCAATCCAGAATTAAGGAAAATGCATTGCTTGGAGTCTACATTTTCACAAATTTCTGGGCATCCTCTACAGTCCCTAGAAACTCTTGAATCGGTGTACCTTGGCACATCAGGTACCCTTCTACCCAAAATAAAAAAATTAACGAAAACCACAACATGTGAGTTTCTTTTGATTATTACAACTATCTAATCTCGAAATGTTTTAATGTAGAAGTACAGTTGTATATAACAAGTAATAACATGATTTTTCCTTTGCAATTTGAAATAAATACAAGTAACTACAAGCAATTTTTTACAAAGAGTACAAATTACAGAAGCCCGTACTTTTGTTCCTTTTTGCAAAAAAAAAAAAAAAAAAGAAACTCTTCCTTATTTATTCCAAATTGCACTCTAAATCATGTGATAGCCTACAAAGGATTGTACATTTACCATTGACTGTCACAGGCACATTTGGGCTCATTGCTGTTCCAACAGTGTTATTAACCATGCATTTGAAGACAAATTCTCCTCCAGTGGACATTGTCCTGGTCCAAACTCCCGTACTGCTGATTTCCTCAACCATGTTTTCATTTTCATACAAGTGATACGTATGGACCACAGGGTTACCATAAGCTGAACAGTTAAGGATGACAGAAGAACCAATGCAGACTGTTGCTTTGCTGGCAAATAACTGGACCATCTCTGGTTCAACTAAAATAAACAAGAACAATCACTTAGCATCTCAAAGAAAAAAAAAAGAAATGAGGCCAACTAAATATACTATATGTTTTAAAGACAACTTACACAACACATCAATTTCTACAGACTCAGAGGCATTGCCACATAGATTGCTTGCCTCACATCTGTATTCTCCTGCTTCAGTCCTATTGATATATGTGAAACCCAAGTCTGTTCCATCGGTGCGTTTTCCATTTCTAGTCTTGACCCAAGATACAGTAGTAAGTGGCCGGGCTACCAGTTGCTTCACACATTATGCTCAAGTTTTCCCCTTCAATTATCTTTTATGGGTAAAAGGGGAGTACATTATATGCTAGCAGTTTCAGTAAAATAAATGTTTCTTAATTGCCCTTCATTCAGTAGTTCACTCCTCAATTACTCACATTCAATTCCTTCCTGTATGCATTCATAAAAGTTCCCCCCCCCCCCCCCCCCCGCAGCCCTCTTCATTTCCAATATTTCCTTTTTTCATTAAATTAATATCCTTTTATGAATAGTCAAAGCTAGTACAGCTACACGGATCAGAGGAAAGTCAAAACAGGCATTGATGAAATGAGGCGGGAATTGAACTGCCAACCTCCAGCTCAGAAAGCTACGCACTAACTGGTTGAGCTATCCTGTTGGTAATATTTATTTAATAGTACTAGAGTGCCAAATCCTCACCAACATGTCCCCTTCCCAGACTCAGTTCCTTCTTTTCTCCTCTACCTACTCAGGACGTTCCCAGCCTCCTACTGCAGAATGCCATGAAAACCAGTACCCTCTACAGTATCTTCCTTTCTATCACAAAGCATACTCAAAATCCCTCAAAATAGCAATTTAGTTCATTCATCAATTTGCAATGAGCTAAAAAATACATTGTAAGTACCACACAAAAACTAAGAAATGGCTTACATTGCACATCAATGGTTGCAGATTCCGTAGCATTTCCGCATGGATTGCTTGCTTCGCATCTCCATTCTCCAGCTTGGTATCTGGTGATATTTTCAAATGCCAAGGTGTTTCCATCAGTGCGCTCATTATTGTGAACATTTACCCACAAAACAAGTGGCTTTGGGATGCCAGATGCATCGCAGAAAAGAGTCAAATCGCCGCCCTCTCGTACAACTTTGTCAGAAATAGTTTGGATAGATGAAGACACTGGAAATCAAACAAGGAATTCAATACGTTTTTCATACATCAGTACAAGTTTACACACAGCATTATTTAAAACTTATTTCATAATTAGTTCAACTTCATAATTATGACGTGGAACTACACTGTAAATTACCACCATACATGTACTTTTAACAACAGTACTATTTGTCTTCAAAATTCACGAAATTTCATGGCCCACCCAAGCAACTTTTCCCGTAGGAATCAATGCATGTGCAAAAAGTATGCAAAGTGTCCTTCAATCACATCAAAACTTAATATCATTATACATGCAGGAGCATAATTATCATGTCGCAAAAGAAAAACCTTAAAATAAGGTAAAAAGAGGATTAAACATACAGAGCACAAGTACAGTGTACGGCATAATTACTCCTGGACCACCCTTTCAAGTATCTTGATCAGAGATTACGAGTCACGTATGCACTTTGAGAATTTTCTTCGGTAAACAGTGAGTGGCGGCAGAAGGACTAAATGCAAGCAAACTTGAACTTAAATTCAAGTCAGGAAGGTCACAGCGAGTCGATACTGTGCGGCAAAAGAATTTCGACTTATTTTTATGAAGACCATTATATAGTGTAATTTAGCTCCAACTGTTTCCCATCAGAACTAACTTAACATTCAATTTGAAATCAAAAGCACAAAGCGACAGATCGATTTTTGCAAAACTTACTAGGCTTGGTAGGAGAAACGTGAAGGAAATAGAGAAGCGGCATATGACAGGTCTTGCATAATCGCGTCTGATTGCTTTTTTACCGCAGCAGTACAAAATATCTAGGCTTATCTACATAATGCCAGGATTTTTTTTGGAATTTTAGACATTTAAAAGACTTATGGAAAATTAATTCTAAGGTTTTTGAGAAAAAAAATTGACAATTTCGAGAACTTTAGAGCATGTTGGAAACTCTTCACAGACTCCCTACGGGAATTGCATATGTTTTTGCCTTTTGCAACATTTGGAGCACTTCGAATTCGCTCATGAGAAAAATGTGACAGGTATATGCGTCGCTAAATGAATAACAATTATTTGTTCTGGGAGAAATATTTTTTTCGTGAACAAATACACATGCAATTCCCTGAGAGAATCACGTGACACAACAATTTTTTTTTTCCGTGAACAAATACACATGCAATTCCCTCACGACCGAGAATGCTATGGATTCATTTGGCATGGGCAAAATTGTGTACTTCTGAAAGTATTCTCAAGTGTCGAGATATAGTGCACATCTTTAAGTGTCGTGCACGTGACAAAGTGACCTTTGTAGCACCTAAGGCCGCGCGCGGTTGTGGGATACAGTGTTAAAATTTTTCATCCCAGTCCTCTAAATTACGTCACCAGATCACCTGGAAGTAACCTAACCTATCGCCGTGGGTTCAATTCCTTGAACAGTCAGCTTTAAAGGAGATTCGAAAATGTGCCAAATTTTTCGCTAGTCTCGTTTTAGAAAAAATGAACGGTTTTCTATTCCTAGCGTATAGCGTAGGTAATTTCATACTTGCATCATCGGTCAACGGTCTACAGTATACAGTGGAAATATATAATGAAATATAATCTACTTATTAATGTTTGTTGATTGTAGACCGTCGGCATTATGTAGACCGTTGCGATAAGTCCTTTTAACTGTCTATTGCTTTTATAATCATGAAAAGCCTATCTCGAGTTGTTCTCTTCTCCATTTTCATTTGTTGCATGTCATTACACGGCAAAGGGGACTTTTTCCGGACGAAAATGTATTTGTGCTTGTCACGATGTTTGTGTTGTTATGGCAACGTATTATATATATAAGTTAACAAAAGACTGACAAGCTCATTATTCCATAACCTTTTTATCTATTTGTTTTGCACCGTCTTTTACTTTCATTGAAGAGATTTAACTGGTACAAGAAATAATTGCTTTTCAGTATTTCGTTTGCTTACCATTATTTCCAATTCTAAGCCTTTAACCTTTTAAATGAAGAAGCGTAATTTGCACTAATTTTCAACGTTATTTTCCTCAATCAGAACCCAACAAAGGACGCCGTAACGTCGATCCCTGTTCAAACTCCATCTTTCTACTATCCATTGAAAGCTGAGCCTATTGCGTGTTCCTCTTGGTGACAATGACGAATTATGCACAACAACCATCGAGACAAGCAATTGCAAAACGAATTGAGACACCCACCGTTAATAACTGTACAATGAGTGTCATTCAGGTCAGCGCATCTGCAACCCCCCCCCCCCCCCCCCCCCCCAAACAAAGTTGTTGCCATCTCCACTTGGCATTCAAACTAAAGTGTATCAACATTGAAAACGAGGGGGAGGGGAAGGGGAGGGGAAAGAGGAACGTTAGGACTTTTATTTCTTACTGGAAGAGGGAGAATGTGAAGAGGAGGTGAATTTTCGATTCATTGTTTCAACCTTTCTGCAACTGCTTGTAGAAAGGCTTATTAGCATTTAAACAAAAGAATATTTTATTTGGTTGCCATTATGAAAGGGGCTTATTATTAAAAGGTACTGCACAGTGATTTGCATAGAGAAAAGTTGAAAATCTCTGAGATAATTTTCCTCACCATTAACAGTGACATTTCTCGTGGTATTTGCTGTTGACACAGTATTGTTAGCATCACAAGTGTACAGGAGAATTCCTCCAACTGTCTCCTTGTTCCAAAAGAGCCTCGAATAATTGTTGCTTGTCTGTACTAGAACACCATCCTCAAACAACTGATATGTATGGACTGCAGGGCTTCCTTCAGCTGAGCAGGTGATATTAAATGGATCTCCTTTGCAAATGTTTTCATTAGTGCTTTCTACTTTAAACATGAAATTCTCTGGTTTGACTAGAAAGTAAGAAAGAAAGGGCATTAAAGTGTAAATGCAGTTGAGTTGACATTTTCCTTGCATCAACTATGGCAATAATGCCAGATGGATGGTGGGATTTGCTGAGGTTCTGACAGGCAAATTGTGCGGGAGCGAACTTAAATTGTGCGGACAATTGGGCAGGATTTGGCAATGTTTCTATATTAAACAAAATTGACCAATGCCGTTCGAAACGTCGTTGGTTTTTTTTTTTTTCTTAGACGATTTTCTTAGTCTTAATTGCCTAAAAACCCTTGTTAATAAAAATAGGCTTTGTAATTATATAAGGAATACACGTGCCAATTGTTATTGCGTGATTACGTGAACATTGTATGTTGGTTTCATACCTTTTTACGTTTTTATCACCGGGCTTCTGACAGGATGCGGCAAAAAATTAAAGATTATGCGGAAATTTTTGGCCATATTATGCGTAGGCATGCGTTGATTATGCGGAAATTTAAACAATCACTAAAACTAATTTTTAGGCCCGTCTAATGTATTTACATGCTTATGGTAAATCAGGACTCGAAATTGCGACCAATACAGTTGCATTTGTGACTGAATTATTTCCCTTCGTTTGTGATAAAAATATCTGGAGGTCAGTCGCCAATTTGCAACCAGCATTCAACGTTGAAATGAAAGAGTTAGCAGTTGGCTTTTTGCAGGAACTTTTGTTAAAATAACAAAAGCGACAAAACTTTATTTTATTTCAATTTTGAGATATGGAGCAAAATTGTAATAATATTATCATAATGGTAGGGCCGCGATCCATTAATATTCCCTCAATCATTGACCATTTTCAGGGTTTTTTTGACACATACGTATTGGGGACTCCTGTTTACCCTACGATTACAACATGAAATGATACAATTTAATTTGCTACTATAATTTTCATATATGTTGTCGCAAAGTTGCAACCAGGTTTTCTTTATTTTTAAATTTCGACCCCAGGATATTTGTAAGTTATAACAGGTTCTAGTGTTCAGGCTCATTGCCGAAAAATGCATGGAAACTGCTTACGACCTTTCATCTTGCGCAAACGAAATGGCGTGTTTTCAATGTTCAGGAGAATATATATTTCAAAACAGTCAATCTCTTTGGCTTTTATGTTTGTGAGGATGGTAAGCACCTGCTTTATCACAATCAGGCATTTCTTCCGTTTATGCAGAAAATATCGCAATTATGCGGAGGATGCGGATTTTAGGGAATTATGGGGATCCGAAGCCGCATCCTGTCAGATGCCAAGGTATCATTGCGAAATTCCTTCAGTAGGAATTGACATACATTTTGATTTACATGGCTTACCTCACCAGCATCATTCACAAACACTCCAACATACTTTACTCATTAGATCGTTGCAAAAACGTTTTCAAAACACTTCCTTTAGTTGCTTACCGTCTTTGTAAAAATATTAGTGACATTCTTATTAGACCCCAATTAACTAACACGCATTTCAATAATAATTCTCACCTCCGGTTCGGTGAATAGTTGCTAATTATTGGCAGTATAAACGTTCGAATGCTAAAGAAAATGAGCTAGATAGGGCGTGTGACGTAATCTATCTGCTTTACAGGACTGTAAAATCTACCTTATTTAAAACTGTCATTATGTTTATGATAATGATAATGATAATGATAATGATAATGATAATGATAATAACAATTATTAATTATTATTATCAGATAGCACGCGCGCTGTGATTGGCTGAATTAGTGGGCGTTTCGGCACCGGGCCGAAAGGACAGCTGAAAAATCAGATTCCCAAGCAGCTCCGAACTTACGACCTCCGAGATACTGGTCCATTGAGCTATTAGAACTCACAGGAGTATGGCTCGCTGGTCATCTCGCTAAATCTGAACTTTCGATGAAATCTTCTCTAGCAAGTTTTTCACGCCGTTTCTGTTGCATAAACTTGCAAATATTTCACAAGGCCAAGGATATTTTTTCGTTTTTCGGATTTTGACGTGCGCGTCAATTTTGTGGCATTTCAACCTTCTTTTTGACTTCAACTAAATTCCTTTCCTTTTGACTTCAACTGGATTTCTTTCCCGCGCGGCTGATTACCACATAGATCTAATTAATATGTTCCTAACCTCATTTTCTCAGTTCGTACTGAAAGTTAAGGTTCCTTGTTTCTCCCGTTAATTTATGGCCCACGCACTTCGCGCTTGGGTCATAAAAATCAACGGAAAATACTTGATCCGTATGAACTTACAACTCGGATCTCGAACTTGGTTTGTAAGAAATTGTTAATAAATATATTAATTACTAATTATTAGTAATTATTAAAGATTATTAAATTTCTATAACAGCCTATAGTTGATAAGTAACGATACAAAATTATTAAATGTAAAATGTAAAATATCTATAAATTAAAATCCAGGCATGCTAACTACAATCCTATGAAATATTCGAATACAAGTGACTTTCTTAATATAGCTTCAAAGAGATGTCTTGAAGCTATTAATACAATGAATTAGAGTGGTTTTTCAATTGAGTGTCGAAAGTAATTAGCAAATTGAAACCAAAACCAATCGTGACTCGCGCGTGCACATTTTCCCGCGCTTTGTGTCATCCACGTGTAATTGCTTTTAAGTTTTGATTAGTTTGCTGGATTGTCTCAGTCCTTTTTGATTGGCCAAAGTAATTACTTTGGTTTTGGTTTTACAACACTCATTTGAAAACCGCTCCAATACTCACAATTTACCACCACCGTGGCAATCTGGTTAACATCATTTCCAATGTCGTTACTCGCATTGCAGCGATACGTTCCCGCATTTGATCTGTTGTTGGGCAGTACAAAATTTTCACCAGTAAATACTATGTCACCGTCGCTACCATTATTTATTTTTGTCCAGGTGATGTTTGGTTTTGGTTCACCATCTGCAACGCAGTTTAATTGGATTGGAGGGCCACCTTCCATCACAACTTGTTCCTGAGCTCTTGTTATTAATGATGGTGGATCTGTCAAAGAATTAGGGTCAAGTTTCAAGAGAAATACACGAACTATTATGGAGTTGACGCTCGATTCAACCAATCCATGTGGCAAAGCTTTTAATACAATACGATGAAAAGTAATCAATGTTCATAGCTTTCGTTAAACTCTCTCATATATTTGATCAGGGTAATCGTGTCTCATACTTTCCATTTTCAGCCGCGGTTTCTCTAATCTTTACATAGCCACACATTCAACTCAACGCTTTTTATCATATGACTTATAAGAAAGAAAGAAAAAAATCATGCTGTTACAGGTTTATTTAATAATTTTTAGGACCATGTCATCTTTAGCCGGACGTTTCACGAGAAGTGGTATTGCAGACCATCCAGAGGAAATAAAATAAAACTAGTTTACCTAGATGGTAGAAAGGAGAAGGGAGATCGTCAAGTATGCTAGCGGTGATTTAACAACGCTTCGTGCGTGGAATTGAAGGGAGATTCATAGGCCTTGAGTGGGGGCGGTACCAAATGAAAAACCCCCATCTGGACCCTCATTTAGATCCTACTGGAGAAAGGAAATAGGGTACGAGCATGCACCTCTTAGGATGGTTTTAATAAGCGCCGAGTAATGTGACTGACTGAAATTATTGCCGCTGCAGCCGAACCCCGACGAGGCATAATTGAATCAAAGCTTATAATGTGTACAGAGTAACAAAAGACTGATAGAATCAAATAGGCCTTTGAAAAAACGGATTATTGGCTTGATACCGAAAAAAAATCTCAATGTTTCACGCGTTGCGGCGCGCAAAGGATCGACAAAATGCCCGCTAGGGATCAACGAAAGTGCTTCGCTCAGTCACCTTGTACCCCACGGAATGAATTTTTGAGTTTTAAAGTAATTTTATAGCGAAGTAATAGTTGTGTGGCTGCTTGGTGCTTCTTAAGTTGTTTGAGCTTCATTTTGAGAGGGATCGAAGTAAACGATTGTTGGTCGCCCGAATTGTTTAAAGAGAACAAGATGGAATAATTGCAATATACTTATGATAGCGTTAACTTATATTTTGGGATGACGTTTTCGTTGACCTTGCCGTTGTCCTCGTTTCCACGGTTCCCTAGTATTCTCGCCATATGTCACGGTGCGTCACACGTCACATGTCGTACAATCAATCGTTGGAGCACTATTCGGAAAGTAAGAGGCAGCTTTTGTCCGCATTTGTCTCAAGTCTGTTTTCTTACAAAGGGGTTGTCAATTGACTGAATTATCTCA
Organism: Montipora capricornis; assembly: GCF_036669925.1. Classification (NCBI taxonomy): domain Eukaryota; kingdom Metazoa; phylum Cnidaria; class Anthozoa; order Scleractinia; family Acroporidae; genus Montipora; species Montipora capricornis. The sequence goes on along the minus strand of NC_090895.1, from coordinate 23,148,115 downwards.
CGAGAAGGAGAACCCTTTGTTTTTATTAAGAGACGCGAACAGACAATTTCAATTGACGAACATTGCGCAGGTACGCAAAACGTTTTTTGGGACACAAATCACTTTTCAGGGATTGAAAGACTCAGTCCACAACTAACAAGGGGTGTTAGAAAACGATTGAAGATAAACATTACATATTCTTAAAGTATTTACAAGGCGTGGTCCATTATGAAAGGCTATATAGCGAAAGTATTGTGTCCTGAAAAGGCTGTTGTTTAGAAAGATCCAATCTTAAACACGACTGTGAATTTAAGTAAAAGGCCGCAAGTTATTATCATATTATTGCTGGACTCTCGAGACTGTCAGTTTCAGTTCTTTGAAAAAAGTTAGTAAACTTTCGAATACTGAATTATAGCGACGTAGGAAACTCATAAAATAACATGCAAAACCATATCACGGGTTCAACTCTGGCCTCGGGTCGTCTGGGGCTGAGTTTCAGTCGATCTCAATCTGACCCTGAGGGTTTTTCTGCGGGTACTCCGGTTTTCCTCCTTCATCGAAATCACCTCTCAGTCAATTACATCTGGCTGCGGGCGGATACCCTCGATAGGGATAACCTCTGGTATCCTGACTTTTCATCGAACTGATTGAATAAAGTTGGTATTATTATTACTTTTCGCGTGAATAAAGTACAGTAACGTACATAAGAAAGGCTGTCCTGAAAGCAGTTTTACAGGTTAAGTTACCTCGAATTAGGAACGTGGCTAGAAGCTTCTGTTCTAATCTTCTGTGTTACGAGCAATATTTGCTCACACATTTAGAAGGAACCCTGGAAGATTATGGGTACGAGGATCAGACCGCGCATCCTCCATTCGAGCAGAACCACAATTCCTTGCGCCTTTGATCTTACCGCGACGACAATTCCTTGCGTTTTAATGAAACGTTTGTCAGTTTTCCCGATTTTAGACTTGCCTCGTTCCTTCTCTTAAGGCTGAATCACAATTTGTAAGAGGATCAGTATCCTCGTTTGCAAAAACAAACCAACTTCTCGTATTGACCCGGGAGAGACGTTAAAATTAAAGGTCACTTACATTGCACTACAAAGTCCACATCTACCAAGGCACACGCACCGTGAAACGAAAGGATTGTTCACGTTAAGAAACGTTATTGTTACATTTGTTCCCGTTATATTCAATAACGGTCGATCATGGAAGAGGAGAGTGACTTGAGAAGAAAATCTTTCTACTACGGAAAAATCAGCCAGAAATTCCAAATTCTAAACGAGCAAATGTACTTCCTTGAACGCTAAATGCCCATTCCAGATTGCGGAGGCAGTCCTTCAATAAGGTGAAGTAGACTTGAGGGCTAAGTTGTAATTGTCAATTGCGATTTACATACCACCACAGTGGCAGTGTGAATCACCCCATTCCAATGCCGTTGGCTTTGCAATGATATGTTCCCGCATTAGATCTGTTGTTGGGTAGTACAAAGTTTTCACCAGGAAAAACGGTTTCGCTGCCAGTGCCATTATCAAATACCGTTGTCCAGGTGATGTTTGGTGTTCAAAGTTGGTTCATCATTTGCAGTGCAGTTTAATTAAGTCCAGCGCGTGGATCAATCCAAAAAAAGATAGAGGTGGCGAAGTGCTCTGTGATATATTTGGAGAACTTTATTGACTATTCTTTATTCATTATTCAAAGTGATATGTTTCAACACAAACTTGCAGCCCTCTAGCTCTGTCACATGTACCTTTGTTACCTAGAAGCCACTGAGCTTTCTGCGTCTGGAAGGGCCATTGTTTCAATTGTTCATACTGTGAGAACAAACAGAACACGATGTGAAGTTTGCAATGGAGAAATGGAAATCATACTAATGATTGAAGGCTATTAGACGTTTTTCGAAATATATTTGGTCGTGGATTTAACTACAGCAAGACAGAAGCCATGTGAATTGGTACGTTGAGGTTAGCAAATGTGCAATCCAAAACTTTGCCTGGAAAAATAATTTGATTGCCAAGCTATAAACCAGAAGATTCCAAGGACAGATTGGACAAGCAGAAACGGTGCATGGTGAGATACGCAGCCTGTGCTTCCGCCGTCTTCCAGTCCTTTATTGCCACTATGCAATGAATGGCTTTTTAAGCAAAGTGTTGTAAATAGTGTTAAATGTCAAGTAAAGCTATGATCCTCGCAGTTATGGACGCAATTTTAACAATTGTGTGGAGAGGCCTGAAAAATTCAGGAATTCAACGGAGTCTGAACCCTTGACCTCACGACAACGGTGCGACGCTCTAAGCAACTGAGCTATGAAGCCACTAACGTTGGGAGCTGGTCATTTGTGAGTTCTAATATTCCCTTGAGGAATGAATCAAATGAACGAAATGATATATGAAAAGAATCATACACTGAACTGCGGATATGAAATCAAGTAAAGTGTCCAAAAACAAGCCATGCGAGTAATTTTTCCCGGTTTTCTATACGAAGATGCGCTCGACTTAGCAGGGCTTGACCCATTGTATGTTCGTAGGATAGATTCGTGCAAGTCGTTTGTCATTAAGGCTAAAGAGGTTCTCAGAGGTTTTTATTCGCCCACTGTCGTGGACCATGATCGTAATCTCCGTTCAGGGAACAAAACTGTTTACCCTAATTTAGGCCGCACAGCTCGTCTTAATAACTTTGTTACTGTTAAATACCAATGCTAGATATGTTTGCTGTCTCTGACCTTTCCTGTAATTCAGGTTTATACCTGCTACTGGATACATGAAACGATTGATTGATTGATTGATTGATCGAATATCACAGCTTTACTTGTTTGATTTCATATCCGCAGTTCAGTATATGATTCTTTCATATATCATTTCGTTCATTGATTCATTCCTCGCGGGAAAATTAGAACCCAAAAATGACCAGGTCCCAAAGTCAGCGGGTTCATAGCTGAGTTGCTAAGAGCGTCGCACCGGTATAGTGAGGTCACGTGTTCAAACCCCGTTGTTGTCCTGAATCTTTCAGGCTTCTCTACGCAATTGCTAAAATTGCGCCTATAACTGCTAGAATCATAGCTTTACTTGATTTCATATCCACAGTTCAGTACATGACTCATTTCATATATCATTTCGTTCTGTGTTAAATGTGTTAAGGGTATTGACCATTCTGAAAATATTTATTTTGGATCACGTTTACTCAAGTTTAATTGAAGAAGTACACTGACCTAAAAAGTTTGCAAAATGAAATCACTTGCTTGAGGATATTTGAGCTGTT
>NC_090895.1:23102379-23137379 GCF_036669925.1 Montipora capricornis | reverse complement strand
CTTGGCCAGGCCGTCACTACGTGTGGTGTGACCAAACCATTTCAATTTCCTGGTCTTCACAATCTCAAGAAGTTCTTGATGACGTCCAAATTTGGCACTGTCATTAGATATAATTCTTTGCCTGTAATCGATTCCTAGCAGTTGTCGGAGACATCTCATCTCAAAAGAAGCTACCCTTTTCTCTAGGTAGGCGTCGAGGGTCCAGGATTCACAGGTATACAGAAAAACAGAAATGACCATTGATCGAAAAAGTCTTATTTTTGAAGATAGAGAAATACATTTATCATCCCAAATAACTTTGAGTTTTGAAAGAGAACTTTGTTCTTTGGCCATTCTGGAGAGGATTTCAGATTTGGCACCATTATCAGTCACTAGAGCACCAAGATATATAAACTGATTAACATGTTGCAGAGAACTACCATTGACTATAATGTCATTTTGAACCTCGTTTGCATGGGTATTTGACATGATTTTTGCTTTCTCAGCACTTATTTCCATACCAAAGGCAGCACAGCTCTGATTAAGTCGTCTGATTAGTTCAGCGAGTTCAGTTTCTGAACCAGCGAGGCCATCAATATCATCTGCGAAGCGCAAATTGCTGACAGTCCTGCCACCAATGCTAACTGTTGATTCATGATCTTCAATAGCATCTGCCATGATTCGTTCGAGAAAGATATTGAAGAGTGTTGGGGATAGTAGGCAGCCTTGACGAACCCCTACGGTGGTGCGAAACCATTCTCCAATTTCACCTTCCAGATAGACTGAACTTGTGGCCTGGTTGTAGAGTTCTTCAATAAGTGAAATCAAGGTCTTGTTGTTGTAATACTTATTCATCGTAGCCCACAGCCCTTGATGCCACACCCTGCCAAACGCCTTCTTGAAATCAATAAAATATGATAAAGCTCTTGTTGATGTTCTTGGTACTTCTCAATGAAGGATCTGAGATTGAAGATTTGTTCAACAGTACTTCTGCCTTTCATAAAGCCGGCTTGTTCCTCGGCAATTAGTTCTTTTGCTTGGTGCTTCAGGCGGTTCAAAATGACTCTGAGAAGAACCTTGCTTGGATGACTGATTAAGCTTAAGGTACGGTAATTGTTGCACAGTTTGAGATCACCTTTCTTGCGGAGTGTAATAACAAGAGATCTTGTGCAGTTTTGTGGCCATTTAACACATCTCCATATTTGATTACAGATGTTTAGAAGAGCTGTCGTCATGTGCTCACCGCCTGCTTGAATCAATTTTCCTGGGATGTTGTCAACGCCTGGGGACTTCCCTTTCTTCAACATTTTTACAGCTTCTTCAATTTCCGATTTCAATATGAGGTCTTCTGAGTCGTCGCTTTGGCTTTCTGGTGTGTCTAAGACTCTGGCGTTGCCCTGCAGCTCGTAGTTGTACAGTTCTGAGCAGTACTCGGTCCACCTTTCTAAGATTTTACTTCTCCCAAAGATGGTTTCACCTTTCTTATCTTTGATGGTGTTGACTTTGCTTTGCTTTGGCTTTGTTTATGTTTTAACAGTATCATAACCTTTTTTGCTATTGTTCTTCATCAAGTTGGTTTCGATGTCTTCACACTGTTCTTGAATCCCCTTTTCTTTCGCTTTAACCATTTCTTTCTTTACAAGTTTGTTCATCTTGCTGTATTCTTTCTTGGCTTGAGGACAACTTTTCTTTTTGTCTTTAAGATCTCTTCTTTTATCACACAGACTTAGCACTTCAGATATTACCCAGGCTTTCTTCTTTGTTGTCTTTTTTCCTAGAATCTCATTAACTGTCTCAATAGTTGCTTTCTCAAATGGCACCTTACTTTTCCAAAAATCATGATTTCACACATGTATCTATCAAAGGATCGATTGACTTTTAAGAACCTTGTCCATTTTCCATTCTTCGGCGCACCGGAAGAAAAGAAAGAATTCAAGGCGGAAAGGAATGCTTTGATAATAATTATTATAAGCAAGGAAAGAACCTGAACAATTTCAAAATTCTTCTTTCTGTTCATAATTTCCACCTGCCATAGGATAACATTTTCATTGACTTCATAGGGAGCCATTAAGTTATGGATGTCGTGAGCAAAAATTAATTCGACCAGTTGCACTCTAACTCAGCATTTTCTCATTTACTTTTATGTGAAACGTGGCCTTCCTTGGTAGTGAATTTTCCTCAACTTTGAGATGAAAAGGAAACTCGACTTTTTTGTCGTATCTCTACCACCATAAGTTTAAAATAACTTGAAAAGGTCAACAGAAGAGTAATAATTTGTGCCATTAGCAAGGACAGCATTTTCCATCCTTCAGTGCACAAGATGCGCAAAATAATTCAAAGAAAGAGGAATGCTTCATGGAATAAACTACAAACTAGTTTTTGCATCAAAGGAAATCAGCTAATCATATTAAATATTTTGTGAAAATCCTACCAACAACTATTTACAGGTATGAATAACAACTTAATACCTTCGGGCAATAGCTACATTCACTGTTTATAAACAATTGTTTTGATGTTTAAATTTTGCAAACATCGGAACAAAATTAAAGCACCTTTGTTTCTATACCCAATTGATCTCTGGTTAGCACATTAATGACATTAGGTGACGTAACGGTGAGTATCGCAACATCAATTATGCATTTTCAAAACGTTAATCACAAGTATAAGCTATTATCAAATAAGAGCTCTTAAGCCAATTTTTGGAAATTATAAAGCAATACAAACAAAAGAGCTATAGCAAACATTCTGAGTAGCGAGTAGCAAAAAAGGATATGCAGATCTTCCGAGGCTTAATTTATTTTCAACGGTTACTAAAATGAATTTGCTTTCTTTACGTTTCTTGTTTTTCTTTTAACCAAATACCGACCGTCAAATATACTTGTCCGAAAAATGCAAATTTCAATTAAAAGTGAGCTTTCGCTTATTTTCGGAAAAAAAACTCATGTGGATTTCGGAGTGATGAAAATATTAGAAAAGCGTCAAATGCAAACTTTTAACGTATCAACCGAGGATTATGGTGTTGCTTAGTTGACACATATTTTAACAGAAGCGATAACTTTTATTTAAAGCAACTCCTTTGAATAAAATGTATTTATCACTTTAGTGACAACTTGTGTGACTTATAATTGTATATATAATCTTCTATTGAGATCCTGTTAGTCATGTACTTTGCGCGTCACTGCTCAACCATATGCTCGGACGGTCACGTTGTCCAGTGTGACGTTTTCGTGCGGCTCGCCTTGTGATTTCAATGGATCATTAAACCTTCAAGTGCCGTTTCTTACATGGTGGCAGCAGCGGACCCGTACAGACCGACGCAGTTTAGTATGGCATCAGGATTTAGTTTCCCGCCACCAGCGCCCCTAGAACATCATAATCAGAACGCTGCTAAAAGGTGAAAGAAATTCCATTCAGCATGGGCAAGCTATTCTCTAGGAACAACAAGGCCGAACCAGTCCAAGTTGCTACTCACCTCACGGACATAAGAGAAGAGGCTCGCGATATTTATTCCACATTTACAGATTGGGTCGATGAAGGCGACAAGAACAAGATTGCCCCCCTGTTGAGGAAATTTGCCGAGTACTGCTAGCTCCGAAAAAACATCCCATTTGAGGCCTAAGCTCAAGGAAGCAGGCAAGGATGATTTAGAAGCGCAAGGTGTCATAGCTCCTGTGCCCACGCCCACCAGGTGAATAAGCTCAACTGCGGCAGTACCAAAGAAGGATGGAAAGCTGCGCATATGTCTCGACCCTAAAGATGTGAATCGCGCGATACGGAGATAGTATTATCAGCTTCCAACAAATGAGGTATTTAAAATTGTGGATGTCAAACATGGGTTGTGGCACGTCAACCTTGATGAAGAGTCTTCATGCTAGACGACCTTCCAAAGCAAAATGTACGAGCTTATTGGAGGCATGACTGGTATTGAGATGGCAGCTGACGACTTTAATGCAGTCGCCTATGGTGACACGTTTGAGGAAGCGGCACAGAATCATAAAAAAAACTTCTGGTCTTGCCTCAAAAATGCAAAGAAAGAAATGGCCTAGATCTAGAGAAGCTAAAACTGCGACAGTCTGAAGTACGTTTCATTGGCCACGTTGCTACTGGTCAAGGACTTGGAATAGATCCCGCCAAAGTTCGAGCTATTGTCAAGATGCCACCTCCTACAGACAAACTAGGGTACAACGTTTTCTGGGACTGACCCAGTACCTTGCCAAATTCCTTCCACATCTGTCCGATACAACAACGCCCTCAAGGGAGTTCTCGCAGAATCACTTATAGTGGATATAGTGGATTTGGAATGAACTTATCAGCAGGCTGCAGTTGAGGAGCTAAACGAAATGGTTACGTGCACCCCAGTGCTGCGTTACCATAATCTCAGGGAAGAAATCACACTACACTGTGACGCGTCCCATTCAGACCTTGGAGAGGTTTTGATGCCGAATGGGCAGCCCGTCGCATGCGCCTCGGGAGGGCTGACACCGGTCGAGAAACGCTATGCCCAAATAGAGAAAGAACTACTGTTTAGTCTTTGGTTGTCATCGACGCCTATGTGTATGGCCAAGACCTGGTAAATGTGGAAACGGATCACAAAGCCCTCGAGCCCATCGTTTTGAAATAATTAGCATCAGCCCCTCAGTGTTTCCAGAGAATGTTGTAACGCCTACAAAAATACAATCTAGAAGTCAAGTACAAGAAAGGAAAAAATGCTCCAAACAGATACGGTAAGTCGCGCATATCTGCCAGAGGTGAACGCTAGAGAGAGAAAGATGTAGACCACTGTGTATGGCTCCCAGTGGCCGTTGGCCTCTGAAAAAAGTTGAACAATGCAGAAGCGGATGACCCAGTACAGCAGAAGCTACGTGATGTTATTAGAAGCGGATGCCCAGAAAACCAATCACTAGCACCCGAATGAGTAGGCCCTTACTTTGACGTGCGTTATGAGCTAACCATCCAAGACGAGCGTACTTTCAAAGCTCAGCAGATTGTTTTTCCTTTTGTGATGAGAACGGAATTCATGGAGAAGGCTACGCGACTCACATGGGTGTTGAGGGTTGTTTACGCTGGACCAGGGAAACCCTGTACTGGCCGCATATGGCAACAAAATTGAAAGAACACATTGCCACATTGCCAAGTGCGATGTATGTTTGGCCCATCGCAATAATCAAGGAAAAGACAAAATGCTGACAGACGAGTCAATTGTACGACCTTGGGCTAAGGTTGCTGCTGACCTCTGTGAATTTGATAACCGCGTGTTGTTAGTTGTCTGTGACTACTACAGTAACTTTATCGAAGTGGCCCGCCTGAGCAGCATTATTTCTCCAGCTATATATAATCAAGGAGCAGAAAGCCCTATTTGAAAAATTTGAAATTCCAAACACCCTGGTTTCAGACAATGGTCCGCGGTTCTCGTCTGCTGCGTTTTCAGTTTTCAGTCCATTGAAAAGAGGGGGAGTTAAGAATTTGTCTCGAAAATGCAAGGTATCCGGAACATCATAGTTCAAGCGACTCTTGGCGTAACATACCCAGTACAGGAATATTGGCACCAGCCCCGGACAACGCCTCGTGAGCCGCCGTTGTAAAACACTGCTGCCAGTAGTATAATCACTACAGCAGCCAACTTTCCCACCAAGGAAGACAACCGCAAGCCGATAGTACCAAGCAAAGGCAACGGCACTGTTACAACTAGTAAGTGAAACTTCAAGAACCAATTAGCGTTGGAGAAACCGTGCGAATGCAACTACCTAGCGAGAAAATATGGAGTCCCGGCACATGCACAGCTACTGCTGGCCCAAGAAGCTACTGTACAGGATACAAATGGGACACGCGGTGTACAGGAGAAATCGACAGCAGCTAATCAATACAGAGGAAACCAGAGATATTCCCCTTTTGATTACCCGGATAAGTAGGCAACCCCGCGCACTGAAGCAGAGGCCATTGCCCGATGCGAAAAATGCCCTCCGTTGGAAGTTGATGTGGGACCAAGGAGGTCGCAATGACTAGTCAGGACACCCGTGTGGCTCAAAGACTTGTCAGTCCCTGATAAGAACTTGGCTTATGGCCTTCATGTAGTTAAGGTTTTGTTTTCCTCTTTAAAGTTTTATAGTGAAAAGGTAAGATGTCACAGGTTGTGACTTATGCTTACATCTAATCTAGTACTATACGCGTCATTGCTCAACCATGTGCTGGGACGGTCACGTTTCGTAGGAGTCGCGTTCTGATTTCAATAAATTATTAAAACCTTCATTTGTCGTTTCTTACAACTTTCAAAACTGGTGGTCCTTTTCTTGTCCACTATATTCACTATTCCCATATTTTGAGCTAATAGTTGCGGTTACACATACCAAGGTAAATAACACCAAGGTAAACTCACCGCAGGAATTACGTTACCGAGGTGCTTGGGGTCACACACTAAACATTTTGCCACGGTCACAACTAATATCATACATTTTTCAAGGGCCGCTTTCTCCTTCCTTTGAAATTCGACAGAGCCAATGAAACATCATACTGTTTATCGTTAAGCTGAACGGCAAACGCCTTCAATGAGTACCTTATTCTGCCAAGATATTCAGTTATGATTTTAGGCGATTTTGATTACAACATGGATCGATCTTTTAGGTCGTTTTCGTATTTATAACCAGATGTCGATGAGGCATGCACTGTTCATTACAAGGCATGCAGCTCATCCCGGAAAAAAACATAATCTGCATGCAGTTTACACAGCACAGCATCAGTTCGGCTTCGTTTAGTTCAGGGTATGGGAGATAAGTCCTCCCAACACCCTAAAATTACTTGTTTCCTCAATAAAAGTAAAGCTGGAAGATAGACGTTTACATAACTTACACTGTACTACGACTTCCAATACTTCACTGGCAACGCCACCTAAAGCTCCCAGGGTAGCGAAAGTGTAGGTTCCGCTGTCTGTTCTTCTCAGGGCAGATAATGTAATCCTTGCATTTGTTGCTGTAGCATTCGCTGTTACTCGACCAACAAACGGCGGGCGTATGCGTAGTGAATCGGTGTCTACCTCAACAAAGGCTAGTACGCTGGTCTTAAAGGCAAGTTGTGCCCGTGCAAATGTATCTCCTATAATGATGTACGTCCATTCCAGTGTTAGAGATCGTCCTTCCAACACACGTAGTAAGCTCGGGGGCTTTGAGGTGATCGTAACCGTTTGTGATTCTAACAAAAAGAGAACATAGCAAGTTTAGTTTCTTATTTAATTCATTTTTCTCATCACACAGAGACGAATATTCACAAGAATGTCGGATCCATGCGTAAAATAGTTGTTTAACTATCAATTCGATTTCGGTGTTCAAGATGTTAATATGTCACTCAAATTTAAACTGAAACCTACCTGTCTCAAAAGCTAGGAAAAGGGGAAAAAACAGAGCGAAAAAGCTCACCCAGGGAGTCATATCTTTTTCGCCGCACATGCAAAATACAATGTTTGTTTTCCAGCAAAATTTGCATTCATATTTCCGTATGCAAATATCAAACCTTTGATGAGTTTAATACCGCTGTCACAGTGATGTGTTCCTTCGTGATATCGCAGGCAGCCCAACATGGCGAACATAATTATAAGGATTGTATGGTAATGCCAATAAAAGATTTTAAAAGATAATTGTATAAAACTTCTGAATTAAAAAGTCTTACCTTATTGACATTGGGGTTATTTTCCAGATTCAACAAGATTTGAGCCACCCTAAGAGGCTGTCTCTGTAAAAGCGGTCCGGTCGATCCGGTTTTAAAAATATATTTCGCTCATTTCTTGTGTGTTGCAAGACTTTCATGTGCTTATACTAAAACCACAATCTGCTTGATCGGATTTCTTAAATTATTGGAGTTTTGAGGGATTTTTGGTTCACCCGCTCGAACGCTCCTGGAGCCCTATATCGAGGCTTCAATTTGACCCAACTTTAAAGATCAATTTATCACGAACTAACGAACCCTGTACAAAACAAAAACGATGGCCAGTTACTTCATGTCTTTTGAATACACAAAGATGACTTTCATTAACATTAAGATTAAATGAAGCTACCAGCGAGATTTTACAGCCACCCCTATTTTAGAGCCTGATCAGACACGCGAAATCCGATTAACTTCATACTCTATTTGTGAAAAAGTGAGGCGGTCTTTTTCAATCAAACCCCCGCAGCTGGAAAGTAAGTACCATACATAATGTCATTACGGAGAGAAACCTTGCGGCCCGTCCTTGATGGAATGTTTATAACTCTCTATCTCTGAACTTGCCTAATTTCGGCGATCTCATGTTTTGGCTACACATTGAAAGACTCGTTAACAGGGAGCGTTGCAACAACCTCGCACGCAGATAGACCTAAAACAACCCTAAATAAACGGAAAAGGCATTTAAATGCATTACAGGTCAATTGAAGGGGAATAAACCCTCTCTTAACGGCTTCAGCTTGGCTTACAAATATACCTGCCACAGGGAAATACTTCAGTGTTGGAATTTCGCTCCATGATTTTGGCCAAGCACTGGATCCCTGAAGGTGCAAATCAAGTTTAGGTATCTAAGTTGGCTATTCTCTGCCATTATCATTCTTACATCGAAGTTTTTCCTCGGCAAAACGCCCGGGGAAAAACGATGAACATCAGTGAAATTTGCGGCTAAATACAGGAATTGCACCGACCTAGTTCCAGTCATTCACTTGTACAGATATTACAAATTTGACCCGCAAGAATGAGAGCCCCAACACCAAACCAATGTTTTCACCCAGACCGCTTGTCGGTGAAATTACTGTATTTAGCTGCAGGTTCAGTGAAGATCGCCGCCGTATTTACCTTTTGGACAACCACTGACCAAACTCAATAATAGCACTTGTGAGGTAAAGTTGACAGGTGGGTGGGGAGGAGTGTGTCGGTGAGGGTTTTGAATTTCATTGCAATAAGAGTTGTCAAATTTAGAATTCCTCCACGCTAAACCTGCATACAATTGCAAAACATCTCGTAACAGCACCTCGTCTTAGGTCCCCTCAAACTTCCCCGTCATCGGCGCTAACACGCACCCACTCAACAATATCCAGCCTTTTGGCCTGGCCCGTTCCCTCTCGCAAAAAAAGACGATTGTGCTATTGGCTAAAATGAAGTTGACGAATCCGTGATAATAAAAGTAAAAAGGTTTACTATGATTTTTTATATGCTGTACCAGGAGTTGTTTAGCACTGTCTTTACTCATAGGCGTGGGCCAATCTCTCGGAGGCTTTGGCAAGCCCCAAAATTCATAGTCCTCATGGACACCCTCCTCTCCTCAGTACCTCACAAGTGCTATTATTGAGTTTGGTCAGCGGTTTTCCCAAAAGGTACATATGCGGCAATCTTCAGTGACCTTCAGTGATGTTCACCGTTTTGCTCGGAGGAAAAACGTCGATCTAACAATGATAATAGGAGACAAAAAGCAACTTAGATACCTAAACTTGATTTGCACCTTCAGGGATCCAGTGCTGGGCTCACTTCCATTAGTAGGGCTAATGCCCACATGAATTACATGTAATAGACCGAGTGCATAAATGGCGGCCAAAAAAATATATGTTTTTGTTTATGTGCTAATTAGCCTCACTAGCCTCGTTTGCATGGACAAAATACAAAAGAAAGGTTTCTTGAGAGCGAGGCTAGTGAGTCTCATTAGCACATAAAAAAAATAATAAATTTTTGGCCGCCATTTATGCATTCGGTCAATGGGGGATGGAAAAAAGCACTCCAAGTCACCCTCCGATAGTTCATTCTGTTGAAATATAAGGGCTAAAAAGATGCCCCTTCCAAATACATGCAGCAGTTTGACAAGTTTTTTAATTGCTTTCTCATTGCGGAGTTTATCAAGAATAACACAACATATATAGTTTAGACATTAATGGCACGAACATTTAACAATTATTCGCCGAAGGCGAAGTGATTATCGGTGAATATTCACCGATCTCGAGACGAAGTCGAGGTGAATATTCACCGATAATCACTGAGCCTGAGGCGAATAATTGTTTTAGTATAAATACACAGGTGATTATTTCAAAAAAAGAGAAAAAAACACATTTCAACGCGAAATCATCTTCACTTACAGTGGCAAAACGACTACTGGCGGCCATTTTTTCCGTCTAGGTGATTATCGGCTGATAATCCGAGATAGCGAGCCAATGAGAGCACGCGATTTTGTATAATCACCTGTGTATTTATACTAAACCGCCATATTGCATTCGGTAATGTATCAACGAAGTGAATTTATAAACAAATGTATACGTTAAGCAGCAAAAGACGCCGTTCGTGCTGGTATTGCTGTAGTTGTCCTTTGATGCATTGGTATTAAGAAAAAGAGATGAATCGTTTATCTAACTTGCAGTCGTTACTAACAATACAAAACAATAGATTACATACTTAATTGACCAATCCCCAAGGGGGCTTTTCAGGGGCAAACAACAGAACACTTTTAAGAATCCCAACTGGCCGGAGGCAAACCAGTAGGAGATTTACAAGTGCGGCTGGGAGTTTGAACCAGGGACTACCAGGAACAAATTCCGGCAACGAGTGGTCAGAACGAGTCTTTAATCTCGAAACTCCGGATCTCAAGACAAGACAATTATAGCTTATCAGTTTAACTCATTGAGGCAAAACTAGATTTTGGATCGCGGAAACTGACCGATACCATAAAGCTAAAATTCAGTTTATTTTTCAGTAAAGGGTGTTTAAAGCATTCGCGGAAGTATTTGAAACTCACTGAATTGCTATGCTTGCTACGCTTGCTACATTTGCTACACTTGCTACACTACATTGTTACACTTGATATGCTTGCTACACTTGCTACTTGAGTTGCTACATTTGCTACGATTGCTACGCTTGCTACATTTGCTACACGATTTGCCTGCGCATGCGTAAGATTGTCTGTCTAATGTACTGCCGTAAAAGTCATTGTGCTGTGGTGGCCTTAGATATATCCCCCTTTTTTACTTTTAAAGAGTCTAGATATCATTTAAGAGGCAGTGGGGTTAACTTAAGTCTGCATAAGTTCAATCTAAATTACTAAGGTGATCAGGGCTGGCGCAGTGGTGAGTACACCCCTTCCACCAATGTGGCTCGGGATCGATTCCCGGATTCGACGAGGATTCGACGCGGTATGTGGGTTGAGTTTGTTTGTTCTCTACTCTGCTCCGAGAGGTTCCTCACCAGGTACTCCGGTTCTCCCCTCTCCTGAAAAACCATTATTTGATTTGTTCCGATGTTCCGATATGACTACTATGGTTTATACTCTCTAATGTAATGATTGTTGCATATATTTGTTATCATATTTTCTTTTTATTCACTACTTGCACAAATCCCATAATACACCTCTTTAACCCCCCAAAAATCTGCATAGGCATTGTTTTCGACTTCTCTTGGGACATTTTCATGTCCCAGAAGAAATTGCAAACAATGGTTATGCAAAAGTCTTGGAGGGTAATAGAGGTGTATTATGGGATTGTGCAAGTAGTGAATTGATGTTTACTGTCATGCGTTTCATACATAAGCGTCCGGCTGGGATTCTCTGGGCAGCCCCAGCCTACGCAATGACTATAATAAATTGATTGATTGATTGATTGATTGATTGATTGCTTCATTCATTTATTCATTCGTTCATTCGTTTATTCTGTTGATTTCTAGTCTCGACAATTAGTCGAGCACTCGTGCTCTGCTAAATTACTATGAAAAGTAAATTAAGTGATTATTATATTATGAAAACTCTTTTACGTATAAGTAACAAATTAAATATATGGAACTCGTTGAAAACTGAGTTAAGACAAGAAAACAATAAGACTCTTAGAAGGAAAATCAGTAATGTCGAATTTTAGCAATTCTTGGAAATTTTGTTAGTCAAGTCTCAAAATTTTAAGCTTTGATTTTTTGCTAATGGCTATTTACTTTGATTCTAAGGTTTGGATTTCACCGTCCGTCATTACTCACGTTCAAAACTGATCGACTGGAGCTCAGATACTTGGATCTAGGGAAAAGTGATATCACTCACTCGATAGCTTAAAATTTCATCATGTAAACCCAGTTTATTATGTATGCAAAACACGAGTTTAAAAGCTCCAGCGCTGCATATTAATTCAGTCGAATACAAACGCATTGCATTCTTAAACTAGTGAGTCTTCGACGTCATTTCCTCCTCGATCCAGCTTTCTCAAGATTTGAAAGTCAGTAATGGCGGACGATTAAATAGGAAAATTCCAGTTAAAATAAACAATTGCTTCTTTCAAATTAACGCTTAAGACTTGGGTAACTTAGTGTTTAGTTAACATAGTTTTGAAATCCAAAGAAACAAAGATTTGATCTTTTGATCATAGTACGATTTTAACGAAGGGTAAACCTACCAGAACGCGACGGCTGCAAGAACATTATTTCGATAAACAGTACTTTAGTTCTCGTTTCTTAATAATTCATGAGCCTAAAACCGATAAAACGTCGCGTGCGTGAGCTTTAAACATAATAAAACAATCGAGATGTTTTATATCCACAGATAGAAACAACGTTTTGTTGTTTGCCACAGATCTGGAATATTCAGCTTTTAGCACTGATTTCAAAACGGTTAGTCGGTCGGTGCTTGTATTGACTACCTCCGTAAATAAATTTCAAGTTGGGGATTTTTTTAAGCGGTTTTCTCGTTGGTCTTGTGGGATGTCAACAGTATGCGTTCCACTAACGTCCTTGTTCTGCGCAGTTTGAGTCGTCTATGGGCCTTTGTAAACTATAAGTAAGCAAGCTAATTTGCTCGTTGTTCAGTGTGTCCTATAGGCGAAAGAGAGCAGCGATCCTCGCAGTTATCTGGACACTGATTTAAGCAATGGATCTCTTTAGCTTGTACGTTTTGCTTTCCAATCTCAGACCACGTGATTCAGGCAAGAGAATTTTCCTTTTTTTTTTTTGCATACATATGCACGAGCATAAAAGACATTTGAAAGAAACTGTTGCCTAGAGTGACATCACGTGGTCTGAAATGGGAAAACAAAACGGACAAGCTAAAGAGGTCCTTTGTCTCATAGACACCTAAAATTTTCAGGTGGCTGCAACGCGATTAGTCCTGTTCCGGCACTCCGCAATCTCGACCCCAGAGCTCTTCTCTTGACTGAGGGAGAAAAGAACTCTGGGGAAACCTGAAAAAAGTGTCTTCTCGTTGGTTTTTGTGAAGCACAATCAAGACCGTCTCTAATTGGTGCATTTATGTTAGCACGAGGAGTGAGCAGGCGCCGTAAGGTTCAAATTGCCAAGTTTTGGCTATATGACCCCTACGGGGCATGTTCTCCTACATAGAGTTTCCCAGAGCCTTGGGTCGATCCGAGGCTCTGGTGACGAGACTGGGGACTCCGGGAAAAGAGAGAGTCATATATTTCTTGAAGGCGCATGCTCGGAATGAGCCAATAATTGCATTAGATGCCAGGATCAATGTGCAATTTGCAAATAAAGGAAACGAGGAAACTCCGACAAAAACTCGTTTATGAAAACTATTGTGTAATTTGCGGTGTCAGGAAAATAACGTAGAAATTATGCCTTAACGTGACCAAACGAGGAGAAAAACCCCGATCGCAGTGATGTTGGATAATTATTGCCGAATAAATGTAACGACTGAGAGAATATCGCATTACTTCTGTGGAAACGCTGACCTAGTAAATATAGCATAGGACTTCACTAAGCAACAAAACATCTCGGAGCCAGAATTTCATTTTATCTACGATACTTTACCTGTAACAATGAGTTTCAAAAGAACCATGCTTTTAAGGTGGCTCAAACCAGTTTCAACACTTTCAAGATACCTTGTCATTACAAGGATTGACACTACAACATATTATCACGTAAAATTAATGTTATGGTAGCATGTGAAACATCAATTATTGCTGAAAGAGATGCAATCATTTTTGTGGCGTAACAAGTTACCATGGCAACCGGAAAGCATTGCAAAAATACCCTATATTTTGGCTTTAGCTGCTCATATCTGAAAAACGAACTTGGTGACCCCAATTTTTCATTGCACAGAAGTGATCAGCAAGCCAAGATGAAACTCTCTGCAAAGTTTAAAAAATTCTGTGGAGCGGATTCAGAGCTACCTTAAATTTTCAATTACTTACTTATGAGCAACTAAAGCCAACGTCTTTGCAGGGCTTTCCTGTTGCCACGGTAACCTTTTACATCACAAAACTGATCGAATCTTTTTCAGCAATAACTGGTGTTTGATAAGGTGCCATAACAATGCTGTTAAGTGATAAAGCGTTGTAGTGCCAATACTCCTAATAAGAACGCTTCTTAACGTGTTGAAACTGGTTTGAGCCACCATAAGTAGCATTTTCCAAGGATTTATTGGAAGGACTAAGGAAGGACTAAGGATTAAGTGGAAGAACGTCATCCTTATTAATTAATATTCACGAACAAATTTTGATCTGAGAAAAAACGGATAATTGATGTTTGACTGTACACATATATGTATAAATTCTGAACATTTGCGTTATCAACACATTCAAACTGACACGTAAAGAAACAAGGTCCAGGTTGGGAGCTGGTCATTTGTGGCAAAAATTGCGTTCTAACTGCGAGGATCATAGCTTCACTTGATTTCATATCCGCAGTTCATATATGATCCATTTCATATATCATTTTCATTTCTCATGGGAACATTATAACCCACGAATGACCAGCTCCCAACGTCAGTGGCTTCATAGTTCAGTTGGTTAGAGCGTCGCACAGGTATTGCGAGGTCACGGGTTCAAACCCCGTAGAAATCCTGAATTTTTCAGGCTTCTTTACGCAATTGCAAAAATTGCGTTCATAACTGCGAGGATCATAGCTTCGCTTGATTTCATATCCGCATTTCATACATCATTTCATCGTTGATTCATTCCTCACGGAAACATTGAAACCCACAAATAAACAGCTCCCAACGTCAGTGGCTTCATAGCTCAGTTGGTTAGAGCGTCGCACCGTTGAAGCCCTGAATTTTTCAGGCTTCTTTACGCAATTGCAAAAGTTTGCGTTCATAACTGGGAGGATCATAGCTTCACTTGATTTCATATCCGCATTTCATATGTGCTCCATTTCATATATCATTTCATCGTTGATTCATTCCACACGGGAACATTGGAACCCACAAATGAACAGCTCCTAACGTCAGTAGCTTCATAGCTCAGTTGGTTAGAGCGTCGCACCGGTATAGCGAGGTCACGGGTTCAAACCCCGTCAGGCTTCTTTACGCAATTGCAAAAATTGCGTTATAACTGCGAGGATCATAGCTTCACTTGATTTCATATATGATCCATTTCATATATCATTTCATCGTTGACATTAATACAATCACTTCTGCCATCCTCGATCGCCCGACCCGCGGACCGTGTCAGGCACGCTCCAAGAGTGATACTATACGCTTTGTACAAGGCATTTTCAATATTTTTATTCATGGGCTCCTGCGGGAACCAAATCCGAACTTCCAGCATGTGTTACTTTCGTGATTAATCAATACAGCGTGTCGTTTATTGATTCGGTTATGAAGAAGAGGGGAGGGGTTTACGGTACTGAGTTTTCTTAACTGATAAGCAGAGTTCGACTGAAAGATTTGCTGCAAGTGTGAAATATCATCATTCCTGAAAGCCTTATGTTGTTTCTCCTTTAATTAGTTAATTAATTAATTAATTAATTGATTGATTGATTAAGATGGATCACCCTACCCCCACAAATTCAATTCAATTCAATTCAATATCTTTATTTAAAGAGGGAGACGTAAAAACCTGTTACAGTTTTTTTAACTTAGGGCCCTCTCCGAGCATTAACCCTCCCAACCATGATACACCACAGAAGACAGACCACAGCACCGGGAAATACATGCCCTACTCTTTGCGACAAGTGTGCGGGTTCTTTTACGTGCCACAGGATTATGAACATTGAAGGGTTGTGAGACGGGACCTCCGGCTTATCGTCCTTATCCGAGAAGACTAGAGATTCTAACCATTTGCAGATGTGATTACCAAGACAGCAGTTTCTCCTCAGTTGTTTTAAGACCCTGAGTGTTGGCCCGGCTGGAGTTGAACTCACGACCTCCCGCGTAACAGCCCGGTGCACAACCAACTGAGCCACCAGTGCGCGGTGAAAAAACGGGCGAAAGCTTATGGAGCTACTCGATGAGGGCTACCGGATGCTAAAACTGAACCATTTGTCGAAGGTTCTGTAAGTTGAAAATATTTCCAGTAGTCGCTGTATCGTTCTTTGCATAATAACGATGAATATGATGATCATGACAATAATTCTTGGGCTTCACTCACGTGATCAACAGCCACGTTTTTCAACGAAAACAAAAGAAGACGTTAGCATAATAATAGCTTTCAATTCCCGGAGGATTGGATCGGGACACCAATATTGCCGCCATTTCATTGTTTGGGGACACCAACATGGCGGCCGTGACGTCATGTGAAATCCAAGAATAGCCCTTATCGGAGTTATCAGCGGTTTTGCCAAAAGGAACGAGGCTAAGGTGTCACATTTGTATCGAATTGACCCTTACGCCTCTTTTGCATGTAGTTTTAAACAAAAGAAAATGTGCCCGCAGGCTCAACTCCAATAGGGACCATTGCAATGATAGCCACGATCATCAAAATGGTGACGACGTCGATGACGACTACGCATAAAAAACTTAAGCACAGACCTCGACGATAGCTTGCGTTGTAAGGTCTACGGGGAGTAGGGGGCGGGGGGTCCATTAGCCCACATCCTTTAAGACAGCTTACCACGCAGGCTGCTCGTCCGAAGGCACCTTGCGTTGCGCTAATCGCTTTTCCATTAGCCCAAATCGTGCAAGTCGTTTAGCATTGAAAGTTTTTAAACTAAATTGGTGTAAACGGTGTGGATATTTGAAGGGAAAATTGAAAATTTGTCGTCAGGTGCTAGCGTTCTCAACATAACCTCAAATTTGCTCACTTCAGGTCGTTGTCAGGGCAATAGCGGCAAAGAAATGTACCGACAGAATGTAAGACGTACGTGCTGGGCGTGCAAAGCCATTGTCTGTGCAGGTTAAACTAGGAAGTGCGCAACATGACGCCGAAGATGACGACACCGAGGACTACGATGATAATGATGATGACGATGATAATAATAATAATAATAATAATAATAATAATAATAATAATAATAATAATAATAAGAACCTTTATTTTCACACAACAATGTGAAAAGCTGAATAGCTTGTGGGGTCATGCACAAATCAAAGCAAATCAAATTAATACATAGTAAATCATGTTTGTTTTTGAGGAGGCAAAACCGGAGAACCCGGTGAAGAACCTCTCGCAGCAGAGTAGAGAACCAATGAAAACAAAAGACATATCATTTTGAGTCTGCGAATAGAACCCGTACCACATTGGTGGGATGCAAATGCTCTCACCACTAAGCCATTCCCTGCTTCCCTGAGGACAGTCACGATGATGATGACCATGTCGACTGATAACGACGATGATTATGATTATAGCAGTGCTGTTGCTACCGAGGTCTCGTAGTTTTCGTGAACTGTAACTTTCTGGTCATGCCGTTTTCGTAATCAATATCACTTTTTAGTATAGTTCTACCTAGTATACTAATGCAAATGCTGGAATCTGATTGGCTGATCCATTGAACACTATCAGCCATTAGTGTGCTGGAGGTCGTCTTGGAAATAACGACTTTTTTTTTTTTTTTTTTTTTAGTTTTTCCAAAGTTTTGGAGGAAAATTTGGATGCAAATGGGAAATTAAATTTCTGAGAAGTCTAAACGAAGGACATTTATTATTGAAGGAAATTTTTGAAAAAGCTGATGCGGGGGGGCACACAACTTAGGTCGTGTTCTATTGGGTATCAACCGTTTCAACCGCAACCGGTTTTTGGTTGAAGCGGTTGAGGTGTCCCAATAGAACACTTTTCCAACCGTTTTCGGTTGAAACGCGGTAATTCCTGGGAATAGTATTACCAGACTTCTCAGCGTTGACAAGTTGAGGCCCGAAAGCAACGCGGCAGGAGCCCGCGGCCGACTTTAAATGGCCCGCGTAAACGACAGCGGCTGCTGCCAATGCTTTTTCAACCATTGCAACCTAGTTTGATGTCGGTTGAAAAAGTTGATTAACGAAACCAACTGAAAACGTTTTTTTCCCAATAGAACACGAAAAAACCCAACCAACTAAAAACGGTTGATCCCAATAGAACACAACCTTAGATTTTAAATGGAAATTCAATCCGACCGATCTTTTTCAAGAGCAGAGTTTAATAATATGTCATGAAATAATTGGAAACCGTTATTTGAAGTAAATTTTAGTGAGAATTCCACTAAAACAATTAGATTATTCGCTCTCGATTTCTATGAGGTGATCACCTCATAGATTTTTATGAAGTGATCACCTCATAGAAATCTCGAGCTCATAATCTAATTGTTAAATATAATAAGCTCAGTGAATGCACCAACCTCAGTGACACACAAGGCGACATCTTTGCTCTTGCCAAATTTTGACGTCGTCTGTGATAATAGGGAGCTTACGAAACGACGACGCCGACGGCAACGACGACGTTACAAAACAATAGGTTTAGTGAGCAAAAACAATGGTTCTGCACGCTTTACACGTGCGTTTTACATTTTAGTACATTTCTTTGCCCTCTGATCTCCTAAATGACGACGTGAAATGACGAAATTCAAGGCTCTGTGGAGGACGTTAGTACAGAATTTTCAGTTCTCTCTCTACGCTTCCAACTCACTCATACCAGTCTAATTCCTCGACAGTTACTACACATTTTTAACGCAAAATGACATGAAATAGTTTCGTAGTGATATGAATAACGCGAACTCTTCTTTTAAAATGAAGTCCTCGTTGCCGTCGCTGTCCTCGTTTCGTAAGCTCCCTAATTAGAATTGAGCAGACGCACTGCAACGTAGAATCTGTTTGCCAATTATACAACGCCTCATCTGTGGCATGTTAGTGCCGTCTCTTCTTTTTGTTTCCAATTAGGAGGTCGTGAAAAACGTACACGTAGCTAAAAAATATATTTTCTGGTTAAATCACTGTTCCTCGCAAATTATCTCAATTTTGCACGGTATTAAATTCAACCGTGTGCTTTGAGAACAACACACTTTGATTTCTCGGGCAACAATAAACAGTTAATGACTGGTCCCTAGGGAAACAGTTAATTTTTTCCCCCGAGGCGCAGCCTACTAATTTGACTGAAGGAAAGTGTTTTTCGATAATTTGCACGAATATTTTTTGCCTTCTGACGCCGCTGTCATTGCTGGTGATTACAATCGCTATGATCACCAACTTGACAAATTTGGTGGGAACTTTGTTCCTGCTAAATATCTTTCTTTTTGTCGTTCGACCTTGTCTTTGTCAGATGCCTGGTGTAAGTTACATCCTTAGGCTGAGACAGTGCATCTGGTTTAATTCTGATATTTCTATCGATTCCAGGGTTAATAAGTTTTTAGTTTCTTAGAGATTTATGTCTTCGGTTTCTTCCTGCGAAATAGACCTTACCCTTTTTCCGATCATGATTTTTGTTTAATTGGAAATTCAATAATTCGCTTTTGAATGGTAGTGCGTTTTGTGAATATAGTGCAACCTGTATTGATGATCTTTCTGGTTGTCTGAAATACTTTCCTTCAGCTGCAGTCAAGTCATGGTGAGGTTTCTGTAAGCATTCTATCCGTTCACAAATTATATCTTTTTCTAAGAATAATCGCAGGAAACTCTCGCACGAGCCCTTTCTTTTGATTAATCGCATCACTTATCTTAAGCTTAAACTAACATCTGGTGATTAGTCGGTTAGCTCTGAAATTTCCGAGCTCAAAAGTGAACTGAATTCCCTCACCTGCAAGGAGTTGGACGGCTCTAAGGTCGCTCCAGAGCTAAGTGGCTTGAAAAGGGAGAAAGGCCTACTCGTTATTTATTTAAACTTGAGCGTGAGCGCTTTGAACGTAATATTCTCTCGTCTATTCTACATTCTAACGATGCCGACGTTTTTACACGTGAAGAATTAGAGCGTGCGCACATGCAGTTATATGAACCTAGTAAACCTATTGGTCTTTCTTCTCAACAACGTTGTTTAGATTCTGTGGAAAAATTCCTTTCTCCTTCTCAAAGCAACTCTTGATATCAGCAGGCAAGTCAGAAATTTAAAGAAAACGACAAAACATTTGAAATTAGAAGACATGTTTCGACAGAAACTTCTGTCATCTTTAGTTGATTAATGTACAAAGCGTTAAGTTGAATTTATAAGTCGGAAAAAGTGCTAATAATGCCAGTAACAACGGAATGTAAACGTGACAATGTGAGAAATTAAAAGGATAGTTTTAAGGCCGGGGCACACTAGGGTACAAGTCGCAGCGACAGGTCTCTGCGACAAGTTGCTCCGTGTGTACTACTTGCAAAACGAGTCGCTGCGATACGACACCTGTTCATTTTGTCGCTGCGATTAGTCGCACGAATTCAAACCACTTTGAATTCGTGCGACTGATCGCGGCGACAAAATTCTGCAGCAGCGATAATGCTTTTCATAAAATTAAGGGTGTCACACAAGAAGAATTGTTGCAGTGACTTGTCCCCGCGACGTGTCGCAGCGACTTATCGCCTAGTGTGTCCCGGCATTTAGATTTACGTGATGCAGTTGTTGAGTAAGAGAAGGTTGTTCTCTTTGAATATGAAAAGCCTCTTTTATCTTGAGTTGAAAAGTCGTAGAGGCGTGATCTAAAATATGGAAACAGTCACCTGAAGACAGGGCGCGACATTGTTTGGAATTCTGTAGGTGTGTGAAAATGTGAGAGGCCCTATCACTGACTAAGTGCTCACGCACGCGTGTGTAAAAATGACGGGTTGTTTCGCCGACATAACAGGCATTACAGCCCGCACATGCAAACTTATAAACCACACGTGAACGAAGCCCGCCAGGGATAGAGTCTTTCACACCAAGCAAGTTGCCTATCTTAAAGGAGGAAAAAACTCGTTTGATGTCTAAATCATTGCAATAGCGCTTGATAAAGTGACGGATCTTTTTCTGAGTTACCACAAAAAAATGGCCGATGTAAGGTAGCTTAATTAACTCGTTTCCCTACTTTCCCAACCGCAAGAAAACCGCGGTAAATCAGCCATCGCCAAAAAGTGTTTTTTTTTTTTTCTAAAAAAATACTGATTTAAAGTTAGGGGAAAAAATACATCATTTTAAAGCTAAGAAAATTAGCTTTCTAACAGCATATAACTTATTTACAGACAACTGAAACATTTTATAAAAGCGAAAGTTGAACGAAAAAATTTAACAAAAATAAGTTAAACACTAAAATATATTTTCCAGGCAAAGTTTGGTTAAGTTGCAATCGCCCCTAACGGATCTACAATAATCAAAGTGGGGTAAGATCAACGCTTGATAGATTTGGAGGGCAGTGCGCTTTGAGATGTATGGTCTTATTTTAAGGGCGCCTATGTCTGAAGATATCTTCTTGCTAAGATCACCTATATGATTAGACCGTGAGAGGTGTTCGTCAATTATCACGCCTCGTCAGTTAGCTTCTTTGACTTTAGTGATTAATTTAGCATCAATTTCAACGTTTCCTTGATTGTCTGATAATGAATTTAAACGTTGGTTTGACCCAATAACCATAAATTCGGTCTTCGCAACATTCAAGCTCAGTTTGTTGGAAATGAGCCATATATTAAGACTGCTGAACTCTGAATTTAAACCGTTCTAAAGATCAGTCAATGAGCTGGCAGCAAAGGTTATGTTAGTATCATCAGCAAACATCCTTGGGGAGGTCAACCTAAAGCAATTTGGCAGATCGTTCATGTAAACTAGGAATAAGAGTGGTCCTAGGTTGCTACCCTGTGGGATACCACAAGAAACCGGTGCAGCAATAGACAACTGGCCAGCTAGACTACATCTCTGACTTCGGCGAAAAAGATCAGATTCAAACCACTTAATACTGATTGTATCAACACCATATATACCGAGCTTCCGTAAGAGAATATTGTGATCAATAGTGTCGAAGGCCTTTTTTGATGTAAGCACACTAAAGCAATTAAAAACCAAACGCTAACTGAAAATTCCGGAAATTATTCATGTCAAAAGGAAATACCTTTGTTCTATTCGGGCGGAAAACCCGCATAGCTGAGTAAGAAACTTAAATCAATTTGTTACTTATCGCTTAATTCACTTAAGGTGTAAAAAAATATTTACTGTTAGGAGTAATATTACTATAAAAAGTACACGGTGCTGACATTAGATTAACTTCGCTCTATTTGAGTCCAGGAGATAATTGGCTTTGTCCCTGTTTCATTCAACCAGCGTGTCTAGGGCGAGTATTTTTGACGATATGAGAGACCCTAAGATGCATAAAAACGGTTTACTATTAGTACTTGAACTACTCGTTTGTGGGTAATTTTAAATTCCTCAAGTGTATTAAGGCTTGACCAATCTAATTATTATTCATATTTTTATTTGAAGTAAAGCGTTTGTCCAATGTCTATGAAGCTTAGCAGAAAGTTTTTTATCGGTACTGTTATTGATTCGCCAAAATATTTTGTATCGCATTTTGGTCACGTGACCCTAAAACAACTTATAACGTTTATATCCTTTATTCAAAAATGGGGAACATTTATACTTCAAAATTTTGAAAACGTTTGGCATTAACACGTTTAGTACAACTGTGCCTATCGAATGTCGCCTTTTAATGTGGTACTCCGTATTTACCCTTTAAGATATTTGGATGCTTATCATGTCACGTGACCTATTTTCCTCAATTGTTCATTGCTCTTAACATGTGGACATGATTAAAAGGCGGCATGACAAAGCCCTTAGAAGGGGTCATCGAATAATCAAGAAACAAGATTGATATAATGTAGCTGAATGTTCCCCATTTTTGAGTAAAAAATATAACTGTTATAAGTTGATTTCGGGTCACGTGACAAGAATGTGGTACGGCATATTTTGGAAAAGTTATAACAAGATCGATAACTAACTGCCTGCCAAGTTTCATAGGTCCGGGACAAATGCCTTCCCTTCAAATAAAAATATGCATAATAATTAGGCTGGTCAAGCCTTAATACACTTGAGTCGGACAGAAGAGTGTTGTGATTAGGAAGCAGGAATGGCGCAGAGGTGAGAGTACCCCCCTCCTACTAATGTGGCCTGGGTTCAATTCTCAGACTTGGCATGTCATATAGCTTGAATTTGCTGGTTCTCTACTCTGCTTCGAGAGGTTTTTCTTCGCGTAGTCTCGTTTCCCAACCTACAACTTGACTAGTTGTTTATTTAATTTCTGTCTAGTGTCCCCAATCAGTACCTCAGAGATAAATATATAAGCATTCGTAAATTTCAAAGACTACAAATTGCACACAACCTACGGGCTCGTGCATTTTTGTCCTTTTTTGCAAAAAAATGAGTTGTGCTTATTTATTCCAGAAGTAATAATCCTTCATAGCCTTGGAAAGTAATTGATGGTGTATGCGGGGTGATGTAGGACAATTTATTTTTGGGCTAAACTACATGTTTTCGGGCTAAATTCTTTTTCAGTTGGTCACTATCGTACATGGTTTTGGTCCAAGTTGTGCTTCAATTGAACTTGTACGTTTTTGCTTTGAAGTATAATGTCATTGGTCCTAATCGTACATGTGTGTCACATGGTTTTAGGCTGCAAGACAATCTGAGGGTCCATAAACTTGCACATTATTGGGCTTAAATGTTTTTTTGCGTGGTCGTTGAGTGAATACGCGTGTCTTTGGGCTAAAAAAGCATAGGGTTGAACGTGATTTGAAGGACTGGTCGAAGACTGGGCAATTGTGAGGAGTACGGCAAATATGGAGTACGGACCGCGGACCGCGGACGGCGGACTGGGTATAAAAATGAACTAAGGACTACGGTTTAAATTTGGACTTACGGCTAGGGTATCAAATGCGGACTAAGCAGCGTGTAATCAGTACGCAGCCCGCGTTTTACACGTTAGTCCGTTTTACACCTAGTCCGCGGTCCACAGTCCGTGGTCCTCTTTTTCTACTGACCGAGGTCCCTCATATTTGCCCAGTCTTTGACCAGCCCTTCAAACCGCGTTCATCCCCACGCCTTTTTAGGCTAAAGACATGCGTCTTCACTCAACGACCGCGTACAAATAAAACGTACAAAACCATTTCAGCCCAAAAATGTGCAAGTTTACGGTCGCCTGGATCGTCTTTCAACCTAAAAACATATGACACGGCCTAAACGCATGTACGATTATGGCCAATACCTAAAGAAATTGTTCTTTAAACTAAAAAGTTACAAGTGCAACTGAATCACACCTTAGCCCAAAAGCATGCAACGTGGTACAAATTAAGCATGTACAATAGTGACCAACAGAAAAACACAGCCCAAAAACATGTAGTTTAGCTCTTTTATTATATAAGCCTTGTTGGATGAGCAAAATCAAAGGAAACTTCGGAAACCATACAGGTAGGTCTTTATGATAAGAATTAGATTAATTATAATTTGAAAAAAGTGGTTAATTGATTAGACGTATGCAAATACTAAAACAAAAATAAAAGAGTTCAATTTCACTCCTCCAACATGTCCGCCGTGACGTCACGTGAAAATACTTTATAAGTTTTTGTCAATCCTCGTTTTTATTTTGCAGGTTAAACCGAAACAAAAGAATATCAATCGGTGGCCATTTAGAAATTAGGCGTAAAAAAAAAATAATAAAGGAGGAGCAACTCACAATGGTACGTGCAGCTGACATGACAGAATGGCACTCAACTTCCTCGTAGAACTCTTTTGAGCCATCTCAGCCTTCGAAGAGGCTCCCTGTTGGTTTCTTGGGAGACGCTCATAAGTGGTGCTTTGTTTAAAGTCAAGAGAGGGGCTAAAAGGAGGTACAAATTACTTGTCTCTTAATACAACACCATTTGTCAAGAACAGCTTGTTCACCGTCAGGCAATGGGCTCCTTTGAAGGCATCTTTGAAAGAAGATGAATGCGACAAATACAACACCAAACATATTTCACTTAATTATTACTTTTCATTTTGCACTGCCTCTTTATTTCCAGCTATCCAAAACTTTACCATACCGTTATTAAAGTCGTACTATGATCAAAAAATCAGTTCCTTTTTTTCTTCTTATTTAGAAAGCGTGTTCGCTTACCACCTAACTCGCAAAATTTTGAGCTTTCATCTTTATCCAAAGGCTGTTTATTTTGAGTGTAAGTTTTGGATTTCATGGTCCGCCATTACTCACGTTCAAAACTGGCCGATTGGACCTCAGAGGGTTGGATCTAGAGAAAATGATGTCATTTACTCACTAGCTTAAAATTTCAGCGTGTAAACGCAATTTTTTTATATATGCAAAACACGGGTTGAAAAGTCTAAAAGCCCGAAACTCCCTTGCTGCATATTATTTAGGCCGCGTAGACACGCATTGCATTCTTAAACTAGTGAGTGTTTGACATCATTTTCTCCTCGACCCAGCTCTCTCAAGATTTTAAAGTTAGTAATGGCGGACCAATAAATAAGAAAATTCCAGCTAAAATAAACAGGTGTCTTTTTAAAATCAGAACTTAAAACTTCGGTGAGTTAGTGTTTAGTTAACATAGTTTTGAAATCCAAAGGAAAAACAATTTTTTTTTTGGTCGTAGTACCACTTTAAAAACTGGACTAAGGAAATTACGACAAGAATCACACGACAATGAAAGTCTCTTCCCTTTGCACCTTATCCTTCTTTGCTTCCACACAACAGTGCAATGAAAACTATCTGTAATTCATGTACTTCAGTGCGCCCAACAACTTTGGCTTGAACGTAAAGTACAGTTGGGAATACCAAGGCTTGCTAAAACTTAATGGTGTATTTTATCATCTCCTATACTTGCTAAAATAGGAGCTTTCGCAGTACACGTTTCTTCTTGCTTGAATTTCGAGGTTAAAGAGATAAATCTAGTGGTGGGGCAACTGAGGACATCATTAACAACTTTAAATTCGCAATCCAAAAGTGCCACTGAAAACGTCTGCGTCAATTTAAGGAAATCATTGTCCGAAAATGAGATTAATATTGATACAACACTGACGCTCGAATTGTAAACAAGACTTAAAACAAAATCTAACCACAGTGAGGGCGTATTATCGTTGATTATGTTATTCTCTGCTTGCACAAATCCCAAAATATACCTCTTCAACCCCCCAAAATTCTGTATAATCATTTTTTGAAATTTCTCCTGGGACATAAAGATGTCCCAAGAGAAATCGAAAACAATGCCTATGCAAACTTTCTGGGGGGTTAAAGAGGTATATTATGGGATTTGTGAAGTAGAGAATATACATATTTATTAAATTCTCAACCTCGCTCATTGCATTTCTCGTGCTCTGATTGGTTTAATCAAGCGCGATTATCAGCTCATATAGACCTTATTCATAAATGGCGGTCACATTTATAATTCTTTTGTCCATTTTTGCAAATTAGCCTACCAAGCCTTATTTTAGAGCAAGAATTCTATTCAATTCACTGTAGGGTATCGAAGCTTGGTAGGCTAATTTGCACTTCGACAAAAGAATTATAAATTTACCGCCATTTATGAACAAGGACTAGTTTGACGTTATATGGCAAATGATTGCGCTAAGCGTTGCTAAGCTAAAATTATTTTCGCGGGAAAGCGAAATTTCTCACTAAATAAAGCAAAAAAAAACGTTATTGAGGAAAGTTTTGATCAATTCCGAAGTTTAGATGTAAGCGAAAAGGTAAGAAATGTTTTTTTTGATGAGCCTGCGTCTGTCTAACCACTAGTAATTACACAACATCGTATCTTCATCACGTTTTTTCGATTTCGCTCGGATTTTCTCGCTTTTTTCGTTTGTATTCTATGCGCGCTTGTTGGATAGGAGACTGGTTGTAGCCAACGAGGCGCGTAGCGCCTCGTTGGCTATTATTTACTATCTCGTATCCAACGCGGGCTCATGAAATAATTGTTAAATGTATGTATACGTATAAATAGACAAATATTATGATTGTTTGATTCCGCTGATTATGTTGTATACGTCACGATATAAGTGGCCACTCACATGGACTGGTCCGAGTACATATATGGCTCCATAAACGAACAGTTCCTTCTTTCAATAATTCAACAATTAAAACTACATAGAGTTCTATTCCTTCGTGGTTTTGATTCAGCACGCGGCCCCACTCCCCTTCGGGGTTTCCCGGTCTTCCTTAAGGCGACTCTAATAATAGCTCAAGCTTGTTGATACGTCTATCCAACACTGATCCATTCCAGGACTGAATTTCTCTTGACCTTAAAAATCTCGATGTACAATAAGGACTTTAGCCATGGACCACTTGTTTCTGGATATACTGTTAAAACTTCCAAAGTGTCTTGAGAACAGGAGAGGAGAAATAACTTGAAAAAATAAAACAAACAGCGTGTGGATAACTTCTACCTTTCGTCTATTACCAGCACTTAAAATAGATATTCCTAATTCAATAGACATCCCTTGAAACAAATGAAAGTCAATAAATCTCATCATCATAATAAACGACTTTGGATATTCTACAAGGGAATAGACCCTTTTCGATATATTAAAATTCAGTCCTAAACAAAAGGTATCATCTAGAGGCTCTGGGGCATAAATATAAGGACTTGTATGAGTTTATTCACCAGAGCCTCGAGATGATGCCTTTTGTTTAGGACTGAATTTTAATATATCGAAAGTGGGCTATTCACTGCACAAGTTACACAGACAGCACACCACCCCACCCCATCCCCCCTTCCCTGTTTTAATGCAATTTCACACAGCAAAGCGCTGTGTAAAGTCGTTATTACAACAGACAGATGATTACAAATTCAGCTAACTTTTCCAGTCACAAGAAACAAAAACTCGAGACAAAAAACGCGAAAGTGAATAGATTTGTTTTCCCGCGATATAAACAAGAATATTTGATGTATGGTAAATTTCACCGGACCATTTGAGAATTACTGGGTGAGCCAGAAAAGAACAAGACAACTATTTTCTTTTCAGCCATTGGAACATGGAATACTACCTTTATGCTCTGATTCCAGCTGTAAGGGCTGAATAGTTGTGTTGATGGCTATCTTTTATTAAAAGATATACACACTCGTTGACAACAAATGATTAAACGCCTTACTAAGGCCATTCCAAGGCAAAATATTTTCTCTTCACTCCTTTTTTCTTCAAAATTCGTTTGGCACGAAAAATGGTCAAGTGGAAAGAGTCTAATAATGCTTCACAATGCACTAAACTCCGAAAAGGGTTGCCACTAACCTGTGACCGTGAGTCATTGAGTGTGATTCCAGGTCTCTGTCTATGTAATTAACCATTAGTGTTGCTCATTGTCCAGTACCCATTTACGCTAGCATATCCAGTTCCACCACCCTTCTTTCCCATTGTGTCATCTCTCTTGAACAGCCATTGTTGAGTGCTCCAAGGAAAGACTAAAGAAGAAGCATCAAAGAATAAGACTATGAAACACACCCAAAAAACGTGTAACAAAAGCAATGAAAGACAAGACCCATCGTTATTGGACACAAAGGGCAATGAAACTAATCCAGATTACATAAGATCAACCACTCACACCAAGAAAACCTAGCCTTATGGGTCTTCCCTTTGAGAATATTCACCTAAAAGTGGAAACAATGGTATCTGTCAACAAACGTTATACCCAGTGGTCGAGAGGTAAGGAGCATTTTGCCTGCGAACAACCTCTTCTCTTTGGTAAAGTTTGACAAATTGTGCAATGTCAAAATCCAAGTAATTATGGCGTCCCTTAGCTAAACTGCAGAATAATTATCCAGCCACTTATTCACATATGAATGTGTGTATTATTATGTGCCTTGTTCTTTAAGAACCGAGACGCAGCCGAGGGAAACAATGAGATTCGAGGGAAACAAAATGAAGTGCTTCCTGAGGGACCAGTCATTAAGTGATGTGTTATATAGCACAAAAAGAAAAACGTGCAACGGCAACAGAAACGCGGTCGTCAGTCAACATTCGCAGGTAGCAGTGCACTGTTACCCTCTTACGTCATAGATTTTGCTCTGTTGCCCGATCAGAGACTTTTGGCGGGAAACAGTTTTCTGCTAGATGTCAAATCACCTCCAAGTAACCAATGAGGGCGCGCACTGCTGGGGGAAAAATTCAGCTATATAACAACAACAGTCATTCCCATCCCTTGACTTTAAACACAACACCATTTATACGAGGAAATTGAAGCAAAGATCTCAGAACAAGCCAACAGTGAGCCTGTTCGCAGCATCATGTGACAAGGTTCGAGGGGTTTTTCGAAAAAGGCGAGTGCCACTGTGTCAGCTGCAAATGCCATGCTAAGATGCTCCTTTCAATTCATTCACGCCTAATTTCTAAATGGCGGCAATTTAAGTATCTTTTATTTGTTTTGGTTTAATCTGAGATTAAAAACGCGGTACTGAGGGAGAAATTGAGTGAAAAATATAAAAATGGTATTAGGAACGAGGCCATTTGCATTGGAAAAAAGCAGTATGAGAAATTTGGCATGTAGGCGTCCTGAGAATTATCACGCATGCAAAATACCTTATCATGTTTTATCATAAGTTCAAGAAATGGGCTACCGCCGTGGTGAGAGCACTCGCCTCCACGAATGTGGCTGGGTTCGTTTCCCAGACTCGGTGTCATATGTGGGTTGAGTTTGCTGGTTCTTTACTCTGCTCCGAGAGGTTTTTATCGGGGACTCCGGTTTTCCCCTCCAATATTTGATTTGATTTGAGTTAATTGCATTAGTGTCCTTAATTAGTGCTCTTGTGCTAAAACCATTGACACTTAAATAAACTGTACATCTTTTTTGGTTGAGCTGCTGAAAACTGCCTCACGACGCTTGCCGAGCCAGTACCATTTTGGAGGGATCCTTGGTCAGTAGCATTCTTCTTCTGTAAGCTTCAAGCAACGATGGCTATGAGAAGACCACCACCACTACTGCTACAATGATCAAGGCAATCAGAGCACCTGCAGTTTCAAAACAGCAAGCAAGAACAATAACAGATAACAGAAGTTAATATTTAATAGAATATTACAGTGCATAAACTCTCCACAGTTTGAAAACAGGCCACCCAACATCACTCAGATAATTTTTTAGCCTTTGACAGGATCAGAACCCATAAAGGCCTATAGAAGCTTTGATTTAACTAACCTTCTCATTCCCACGATCGAAACGTTGATTCTCCCAAATAGTGCCATAGAGTTCTTTGTTACGTAGTCATGGGAATTTGGTGTTATAACAAGCTCACAGCTCGTAAGCTGATAAAAATCTTCATTTCAATATATCTGTCCAAGTGACATTTCATACAAATTGTGAGGTGAATTTACATGATTTCAGTCCTGGCACTCAAAGGATTTTAATACCTCACGGACTCTCAGAGAAGCAAAGGATGACTACTGGGTTCATATTATAGTTATTTTAGTTCAATGAGAGGTATGCTTTCACGTTGCAAATGCTGGTTTCGTGAATTGCGGTACAGTTTAGGATAGCGATGTGCGGTAATACGCAATATCATATTAAAAGGTAAAAAAAGGCACGAGCCCATAGCGTGAGTGCAATTTGTAGCCTTTGAACAACTTTTACGAGACAGTGCTTATTTATTCCAAATTGCTCGAGAAAAAGCTTGTGATTACTTATTAATAATATTAATATAAAAATTCGTAATTCGTAAAAAGAGACGCACGCGTATCAGGCAGTCACAAAAATATCGCCATCTGAGGCCCTTTTTTGCGCTGAAATACCTTTCTTCTGCAGTGTGTTACCTGGAAAATGCAATTCTGTCAGCCAATTACAATGGAGAAATTCTTCCATGCATGTTATTAACAGGTAAAATTCCTTTTTGAAAAATATATATCTACCTTGCTTGCAATCTGGTCCTCCAAAAATTCAACTGCGTTCTTCTTTTTGTTCTGTATCTGTATATGGCTACTTTTAAAAACATACTTAACCTGATCTGCAAATCTTTAGTTAGATTGAAAAGTGAGACCTAAGATCTTATGACAGCTGAGATGACTAATGCTATGAATGGGATTAGACAGGCTGAGTCGCTTTGTTGCCGATTACTACAACAAATGGACTCAGGCAAAGGGAGGGGAAGGGGGGAGGGGGGAGGGGGAGATGGGCTATTTGGGCGTAATGCAACTAAATACTTGCAAGTTAATTTCTCCCAACTCGTTTGTCCAAAATTGCTACGTGCTTGTTACATTTTGAAATGTAACAACCAATGCAGTTGTTATTCGCCTTCTACTACTGTTTCAAGAATAAGCACAATGTTTGTCAACGGAAATGCAGTGATGTTTCACCATCTAAATGTTTACTGATGCAAACGGATGTATGGGGTTTCTTTCGAGGCCAAGTGCTGAAGAGAACTAGTAGAACTAGGACACCTACAGTGCCATAGACACTACCCTTACTGGCCATTTTTCAGTTCAAATTCTGAACCCTTTCCTCTACTGATAAATGGGCTCAAAAATTCTGCATCCTTTCCTTCAAAAAGTGGACAGAAATACTGAACCCTTTTCTTTAGTGTTAGATGGGATCAAGAATTCTGAACCCTTTTCTTGAACGATACAGGGTAAAAAATTCTGAACCCTTTACTCGAATGATAAAGAGTCTAAAAATCCGAACTCTTTTCATGAATGCTAAAGAGTCAGATATCATGAACTCTTTTCTTCAATGATACAGGGGCAGAAATTCTGAACCCTTTTCTAGAATGATACAGGGTCAGAAATTTTCGACCCGTTTTTTGAATGATACAGGGTCAAGAATTCTGAACCCGTTTCTTGAATGATAAAGAGTCAGAAAGTCGCAACCCTTTTCTTGAATGATACAGGATTTGGAATTCTGAACCCTTTTCTTGAATGATACAGGGTCAGGAATTCTGAACCCGTTTCTTGAATGATACAGGGTAAGAAATTGTGAACCTTTTTCTTGAATGATAAAGGTTCAAGAATTCTGAACCCCTTCTCTTAAATGATAAAGAGTCACAAATTCCCAACCCTTTTCTTGAATGAAAGGGCCTAGCCAAACGAGAAATGTTTCGCGACCAAACAACATCAAATATTGTTGGTGACCAAACATTTTACCGCTTGGCCATCTGGTTTGGCGCTGTTTGATCGTATTTAATAAAATTTGAACACCATCAAACATTCCATCAAACAACGGAAAACATTTCTTTTGTTCTCGTGTTTGATGGGCGAACATATGTTCGTTTGGACAGCCGTATCAAAAGTGTTTGCACGCGCATGCGTACCACGCTTACTTTGTCGCTTGTATCCACGTGTTTGGGACCCATAGTTATCTGCTTTTGGAGTTTGATCTCAGTTACATCAAGGATGTTTTAACCGTTCGGAAACTCGCTTCAACATCGCCATGTTTGGTCACCAACGAAAAATTGTTTGATGCTGTTTGTTCGCCAAACATTTTCCGTTTGGCCAGATACTTAAAGGGAGGAAACGACGATAGATACGACAACGACAATTCCACAAAATTATTATATCATTGATTACAAGAGAAAAAATTGTCGTCATCCACGTGAGGCACGCCTTTTAAGACACCTTTTGCTGTACTCTTCATGCCAATGACATGAAATTACCAAATTTGACGTTTAAACGACAACTTGAACTTAGAAATGTCAACCTCGTATGCTCTATTTTTACTTTGAAACCGTTCGTGTCCAATTTACGTTTAGGACACTCCGCGCAAATTGTACGACGTGAACGAGATAGAATAATCATGAAAGACTTAGGATGGTGCAAAGACACAATTTTTTGAGTATCTACTAGAGAAGACAACGTTGCCTTGTTTTCTTGTACAGAATGGTTTTTCAACTTACCTTCCAACTCAATAGTCACAGCGTCAGTAGCATGCCCATAAGTATTGTTTGCATCACAGCGGTATTCCCCAAGATCACTGACTTGAATATCAGTGATCAACCACGTCTGACTGTACTGTTTGCGTCCTTTGGGCACATGGGTCCACATCACAGATGGCGGTGGCATTCCAGAGGCATTGCAGAACAATGTGATATCATCGCCTTTTTCCACGATAATTCTCTCCACCAAGGGCACGATAACTGAAGCAACTACAAAAGGAAAAGTATATGAAGAGAATGCTGTTTCTGTTAATAGTACCGTTTCTACAGTATTAAAGGCAAATTGTTTGGGAGCTCAAAGTAAGTTTAGGGTTGTCTAAAGAAAAAAAGGCAGTGTGGCATTCCCATCTGTTTTCCTGTTAAGGTAGGGAGGGGGATGAAACAGGTGGTTAAAACACCATCTACCATCGACGAAATGGGAATACCCTATACTATTATGCTTCAAGGAGTTCGACTGGCAGTTTTTGTGCGCATGCTCCATATTTTCTCCCTCCCTCCCTCCCTCCCAAAATCGACATCTAAAGCCCTTATAACCAGGGAGAACAGTCAACTGGTGTCTTGCTCTGCTGTACTGACCCTTGCCTTGTTTTATCACAAATGGCAAACCTTACTTCATTAAAATTTAAAATTCATGGGATTGCACCAACGTCAGTATTCTCGAACAGCATTTGATTTCTAATAACAAGAATATTTGAAGACTGACATGCATCTTTGAGCTTTCAATGGATATCAGTTAACTTGTCCTCCGTCTACTTTGGGATCAATATTTTAAAATGATTGCTGGTATTCCAATCACGAACATTCTATTTTGCGATACTTACAGTTTACAACAATTGATGTATCTCTGGTGACTGATCCAACACTGTTTGAAGCAGTACACCTATAGTTACTATCATACTCTTTGCCTGAGATGGTCAAAGGCATGCTGACATTACTGTTATCAGACAGTCTGGTCCAGCGAACAATTGGTGCTGGGTTACCATCAGCTGTACAGTTGAGAGTCACTACATCGCCTTTATTCACGGTTTGACGTGCAGAAATAAGTGTAATTTCTGGCTGATCTAAATAATGAAAAAAACACATCGCAAGCAATCTATACAAACAAAAGGCAACTGTTAGCGTAAGTTTTGTCTTTTTACTTGGGCAATTTCAGGTGTAAATCTCACAAACTGATTGTGTCTTGGGTTTTATAATTAGTTGGAAAGGTATTAGAGAAATTACAGTAGTGTTAGATGATGTCATAAGGTTTGTTAATTTAAATGGTTGTCTGTGAATGAGAAAATCAACAAATTGATGTCAGTTTTTCATGCGTCTGTCCTGTTATTGATCCTGAATTGGGTCATAATATTGTCAAAGTAGCTATGGATCCACGAGGCGATAGTCGAGTGTTCTTCCAACATCCCAAGTGGTTTATCGTGCCTGTAAACCATAGAAACCTGTTGTCTATTGCTTTTATTTTTCCATGAGTTTACTGGCACAATAAAACATAGCTGATTGACCAATCAATCAATCAATCAATCAATCAATTGACCGCACGCATTGATTTGGTTATTATATAAATAGAATGTAACTGCTCGAATATTTATGTTCTTATTATTATTATTTTTTTTTTGCATCGAGCGGCATTTTTGGTTAAAGTTCCCGTTTGAGTAGTGGAGGCTTGGTCACTAATGACGTCACATTAACATCTTTCACGTTTGCATTGTATTCATCCGCGGGTTCATTAAATTCACTTATTACTGATCTTCATTTTGAAGCAGCGAGTCTGCATCAGTTGTGGTTTTTACAAGCGATTATGCTACCAGCACAATTAGCGAAAATGACTCGAATAGCTTCGAAAATTCATCTGAGGGAGACATCGAGTGCGAGGAACTGCCAGATGAACAACACAAAGTACAAGAAAGGACGTTTCGAAATATAAGTGATTCTGAAGATGAATTATACTTTGAAGAGCCTCTTGCAGACTAGGAATGACCTAATCAGTATCATTGCATTGTGAAAAAAAGAAAATCGAGGAGAGGGAATGAGAGCTGCAATACAGGCTTTCTAAAGTGGCAGAAATATTCAAAAAGAGGCGAGTATCAGTGAGTTGTAGCTATTTTTATTTTTTTCGCCCTTTCATATGATTGTCGATTCCGATAACTGAAGCCCGCCCTAC